>NC_058131.1:433813651-433911059 GCF_016433145.1 Gracilinanus agilis
GGGGTTGAAGGGGAAAGGTGGAGCATGAATCATGTAACCATGTTAAAAATGAATATTAATAAATGTTAAAAAAAAAAAAAGGTGCTCCAATAATACAAACCAGCAAGTTACCTGTAACTTATAAATTTAAAGAACTGTTGGGACAACTGAGAGGTTAAATGACTTGCTCAGGGCCACACAGATCTGACGGGTTAGAATCAATGCTCAATGGGACATCCATTCTTGCTTAGAAAGTATTTATTATTATTTTACTTTTTCAAAAAGTAATAGTTTGACTATTGTTAGATGTGTCAGGTATATTTTCATGAGCTTAGAGGCAAGAAGCTCTGGGTTCAAGTTCTACCTCTGACACATACTGGTTATGTGATCCAGGCAAGTCACTTAACCCATCAATGTTAAAAGCAACTATCGAAGATACTCAAGTTACATAAAGGTTGTATTAATAGAGAGGTTCTTCATCAGAGAATTTTCCATACAAAAAAAATAACAGTTCCAGTTCATATCCCTATTGAAACTAGGTCAGCCAGGCACATTTGTATATTAACTCCTGGGTACCGGTAGCACAGGCAAAATAGCCTACATAGAGCACAGATTATATTTTTGGCCCTACAACTATTATTTAACATCACTATTATCAGCTACTTTTTAAAATAAACTCATGTGTCCCAATTACCCTTCAAGAGCAAATATAAAAGATGTGCTTGGCTTTTAAGATCCTTCACAACCTGGGTCCATCCAATTTTTTAGTCTTCCTATAACCTTCACCCTTCTAATATACTCTACAACCTAGGGACATTGGCTTCCTTGCTGTTTCTTGAACAAAACACACCATTTCTTAACTTTATGTTTTTTTACTAGCTATTACTCATGCCTCAAATCCTCTCTCCTTATCTCCATTCTTTAGGCTCCCTGGCTTTCTTGGATTCCCAACTAAGATTACATCTTCTAAAAGTCACCTTTCCTGATTTCTCTTAATGCTAGTGTTTTCCCTCTGCTGATTATCTCCAATTTAACATGTAGACGTACACACACACACATCTTATTTGTACATAGTTTTTGCGTATTATCTCCTGCAGACTGTGAGCTCCTTGAGGGCAGGAATTGTCTTTTACCTTTTTACTTCCCCAGTGCTTGGCACAGTGCTGACAGAACTATGACAGACATTCCTCTACCACAACTTTTACAAGTTTCTAGATTACTTATAGACACTATTTTATTTGAAGGTTTAGAACTATACATTTCTAGCTTCTTCTGCACTGAAGGGAAAGAGAACAAAGAAGAATATATATATCTTGCTCCAGAAAGTGAATCCCTAGTATGGCATTATCAATTACTTATTTGAAGTTATCATTCACCAAAGTCTTAAGTGACTTCATCAAATCTATTTGATAATCTGAGTTCTTAAGTTCAAACATCAATATAACAAACCTTCAAATTATTTTCCAAACTTCTTATAAAATACTGCTATTCCAGTGGTACTAAATTGCAAACCGATTTAAATAAAAAATTTCTAAAACATCTAACCCTTTCCCAAAAATATCTTGGAAATAATCTTTGATTATTGTTCCATTCAAGTCAATCAATACTCACATCTTGATTATATTCCAAAAAGACATGAAAATTTAAATCTTTTCTCAAAATAGGGTGTGCTGCAACACGACACAAGAAGACTTCATGCATTGCAACCGTCTTCTTGAATATTGCCAAATACTCACTGGAAATAATGAATAGAATTAAAGGTTAAATCAATCAACTGCAACAAACTTTCTCTTCACTCAAATTATTCCTCAAATTTGCTAATAAAAGAAGAGACAAAATTATTACAAAGTTGTTAGTTGAACTTTTTACTAAAAATGGAGAACCCTGCCTTTGAAGTTTATTAAACATATGTAAATTTTGATATTAAATGGTTCTTTAGACCTTTTTACTATAAAAGCTGATATTTAATAATTTTCCAACCATATCAACATTACAGATAATTATTATAAATGTTGAGTTTCTGGTATCACAAAAAATATACAACAATATACATATATACATCATTAATGAAAATTCAAGTTCTTGGACAATTACTATCTTTCAACAAATGGCACAAAAATCTCTACATCTTAACTAAAGGCAAGCAGATTTTGCAACAGAACTATTTGTTTTCATCAATTCCCAGAATCATTTTAAAGCATTTTTTAACCAAAATTGTCAACAAATCATACTGGCCACACACACAAAAAAAATATGGATTTGAAGAAAAAAAGTTCTTCTTTTTTTTTTTTTTAAAGACCTAATTGATACTCTTGCTTCAACTACGTGCAAGAAGGATCATAAGTTTTACATACCAGGAAACCAGCAGGATCAATGTTGGGAGAAGTTTGATCTCTGTGAGGGTAGTCATTCAGTGAAGACAAAAAAGAAGGATGCAGAGGATGGAGGTGGCAGTAGAAGAAACCCAAGGTTTCTGTGTTATCCAACCCCTAACCAGACCACAAAAGAATCATGATCAGGGCCGCTGGAAAATCACAGATTCTTCAATATAAATGTGCTCTGCTAATTTCCAGTTTTTCAATCTTACAGTCTGTAAGTATATATCTCCATCTGCTAACAGACTACTTCTTATACACAGAACTCACAAGTTTCTAAAGAACTACACCTAAACACAAAAAAGAATCTAGTTTTCTAAAACTAGATTTTGGAATGCTGAAGAAGTGCCTAGTAGCAATGTTTATATATACTTTGAAAAGGAAACCCAATGAAATTAGATAAGAACACATATGAAGGGTAGAAATGACCAAAAAAAATTGAAAGGGACAGAATGACATTTTTCTGTGTGACTCTCACAATACAGAGAACCAGCACAGAGTAAAGCCTAAATTAAAATAAAATTATATAATCCTCAGAAAAAAGGGAAAGCCTCTATACTTTGAACAAAGTATGAATATAAAATGTTAATTGCCTTAACATTTTTTTGCTAATAAATATATGGTATGTTTAGAATTACTTCATAAAAATGAAAGGGAAAGGGCTATTATATTATATCATGGTTATTTTGCTCAAAATTTGCACTAATACTTATTTGCTTTTACATACAGTAGCAGTTCAAAACTGAGACAGGGGAAAAAAAAAAGACTTGCATATTTTGGTCATTAGGAAATTTGGAAGGAGTACCCCAGTTCATAATTATATGAAGAAACAGAAGTTTCATGTTGGATAGAGAATTAAATTAATAACAGTTGAAGTTTCATGAATTAAACACAGTTTGCATTCAGGTACTTTAATAATTACTTTTGTAAGCCTATAAATAAAGTATTTTGGCAGAATGGATTTTTAAATGAATCATTTAAATAATTTTAACTATGGGGATAATAACTGCTATAATTTTCCTGCTGGCTCTGATCATGATAGTTAAATTCTAGTCATGTAATAATTGTTAATGTGCAAACCTGAGTCTTCCAGAATGGGTTACTGTACTGAAATGATCATAAGGATGATAGAGCAAAGAACACTCAAAAAGACATCATAATGAAAACCTATTTACCAAAAATTACTGGAAAAAACGTTGTACATACGCTTCTAGTTCTTGTTTCATCTTTGTGAATTCTTCTTTAGTCATTGACCCTTCTCCTTCACCAAGTTTCTGTAGTTTTTCTCTTGAAGCATCGAAATCAGGTCTTGGTGGTGCTGGTGGGATCTGGAATGGTGTCATTCAGGAATGGGTAGCTACTCAGTTTTAAGTTGTTTCATTTCATATAGCTAGTCAAATAAAGATTTAGGCTTAGATTCAGTTTTGGAATCAATCTAGCAGTTTGGATCCATTGAAAAATCTGAAGGAGTGTTGAAATGAACACTAGATCCTCAAGATTCCCTAAGAACATCCTAGAAATCTATCTGATCCAGAATAGATAACAGATTAACATGTTATTAAATTTCAATTTTTAGACTTTTGGTGTAAGCTTTTAAAAAATTATCCCTTTACCTAAATTAGGGATTCCCATGAACCTTTTCAAGGGGAAAAAAATGAAAATTTTCATATTCTGCAATTAGAACTCTCTGTAGCCACTACTAATTAGTTCAATATTTCCTGTACCGTCAGCCTACAGCCATATACCAAACAGTAACCTAGAACTGGAGCTATCTCAAAAATACTAGAGCTTAGCTAAAATAAAATTATTTGCTTTACTTTTGTTCTAATAAATTCATGTTATGTAGGGATACAAGAGAACCATAGAGATTATCTATAGATCACATAACCACTTTCAAATTATTCTAATCTGTCAGTATTCTACCATCAATAAAACAGTAGGACCTGAAAGATACTAATTAGTTAAGGAAAGAAGAATTAAGAAAGAATAAAAAGATTTTAAGAGGTATTGACTAAAAAATGAGGATCTACTCATGACATTTTAAAGGATACAAAAGGCAAGTTTTCTGCATTTTTTGGCAGTAGAAGGCTACACAATCAGAAATTTGTGTGTTTTAACTACACATATATTTTATAATTACTCAATGCAACATCATTTATAGATGACCATATGAGTGAGGGAGAAACTAGATTGAATCTTGCCTCTGTCACAATAACAACTATATGACCTGGAATAAATCAATTAAATCTCTCACTATCTATAAAAGGGAGAGAGGAAACTCCCCTTATAAAAAAGAAAAATCACATAATTAGAGTAGGGGGAAAAACCTTTTACTAACAGGTAGTAGTCAATTATTTTATATAAGATTTATAGCTATACAGATATTGGGCAATAGCCAACTATATACATAAATATATGCATATTATACATACACATATACTAGCCTATTGGTTCTTTTATATCAGCTATTAGTTTTTTTGTTTTGTTTTGGGGGATGGGGGTGTGTGTGTGTGCTAAAAATCACCAGTGAATTACATTCTATAGTCAAGCAGGTCAAAGTTGTCCTAGAGATGGATTTTGGATGCCTAAGATGTATTAAGAGGAGAAAGCAAGAACTGAGCAAGAAGGGATGAGAATGTGTTACAGATTAACTGAAAAAAAAAAAAAAAAAGACAGGGATAGGTGACTCAAAATGGGAAGAGAAGACTATTTCTCAAGGATACAGAAAATTTAATAAGAGGTAAACATAAAAGAATGTATTAGAGAAGGATCTAAGGATAAGTAGGAAAAAAGAATGAGTTTAAAGAGAAAGAAATGGCTTTAGATGGTTGAAGATTAAATAATGGAATAAAAAGATGGGGGAAATGGTTTCTATGATGAATAATGAAGTCAGAGGATGTGAATTAAAAATCCTGGCTCCATTTACTACTCTTGTGACCTTAAACAAGTCACTTAACCTCTCAGTTTTGTCATCTCTAAAATTAAGGGGTTGGGAGAGAGTTTTATATTCTATGAGCCTAAAGATTAATCCTGAGGAGGAACAGTTAAGTAGTAGAGTGGATAGTGCACCAGGCCTAAAGTCAGGAGGACATGGGTTTAAATCTAGCCTAAGACAACTCCTAGCTCTATAAGCCTGGGCAAGTCACTTAACCCCAACTACCTAACCCTTGTTGCTCTCCTATCTTGGAACTCATTCTAAAACAGAAGGTAAAATTGAAAAAAAAAATTAATCCTGAGGCTGAGGTAGGGATAATGCTTTCTGAAAAAGCTAGCTTTCCTTTAGAGAAGGGCCTGCTTAATTTTGGTCCTTTTATCAGAGGACCAAGCACAAGGCTTGGCATACAAAGGCATTTAATAAATGCTTGCTGACTGTTTTAAAAAAACAGAGAAAATTAAAAAAAAAAGGATGGAAAAGAATTCAAATCCAAATAATGACCATTTCTGCAAAGCTTTAAAGAGAAGAACTGCTCCTAATCATCTCATTAATTCTATCATAAAGAAAACCCCACCACAGTTAAACATTATGGAACTCTTTAAAAATGATAACCTTAAGTTGGTTGGAACTAAAATACATATCTTAGATATATATCATAAAAAGTTTTTACTTAGGAGCATGAGACAGGAAAAAGGGCAGCGTATGACCCTAGGCAAGTCATTTAATATTTGTCTCAGTTTCCATATTTGTAAAATGGGAGGCATCATTATTTTCTTTTTGGAGTTGTGAGGAATACTGAAATCTTAAGGTGATAATTAAATGTTAGCTATTATTAATAGTATTATTCTTTTTAAGAAAGGTAAATGGTTAGAAAACTGACTTATGATCAGATCCCTATTAAAACTGAATAATCTTTCATAAAAAGAATATAGCACAGAAATGAATAATTATTCTAGAGCTAAGCCAGATTTAATTAAATCAATTTGCTTGCAACATTTCACACGCAAATGTACCATAATATCAGAAACCAACAAGAAAAACTAAAAGCAGAAATAAAACATTTTCAGGTCACTGTAAGAGTAATATGAATGACGTGACATGGCTGCCAAAAAAGCTACACTGCACTACTAAAGCATAGTGTTAAGGATAAGTGAAGATAATACTTTTAATGTGCCTTGTATTGGTCTTAAGAGTAGTATATTTATATTCTAAGTCTCACATTTAATTGGACCATTATAAATTGGCACATGAAGGAACCAGGCAGAATTAGCTGGAAAAGATAATAATGGAATAATAATGGAAGAAAGAGTCCACTCTGTATAGCACCTAACAATATAATTAGGATTTGAATGTGGAAATGAAGAGAAGTTTTAAACAATTCATAATATGTAATGGCTTGCTTTCCGAAATAAATTATGAATTCCCCATCAAAGGAAGCATTAAGAGGATAGATGATAATCTGTCAGAAATATAGCAGGTGACTTCTTGGCTCACATAAGAGGTTAGGCTAGATGATCTCTCTAAGATACATTCCAATGTGAAAAGACTATGATTTTACAAAATGAAATATCTTATCAAATATATTACTGAGCTCTACAGGAATAAAATGCCGGTATTAAAGGCAACCATAACAGATATATTTCTTTTCATTGCAAGATCACATAAGCCAAGTGATGCAGTGGATAGAGTGTTAGTCTTGGAGACAGGAAGATCTGAGTTCAAACAGAGCCTCATATACTTAGCTTATGAACTGGAACAAGTCACTTAACCTGTGTGCATCTTTTTTCCTCATTTGTAAAATGGGGTTATTAATAGCATCTACTTTCTAGGCTTTTTATAGGAATAATATGATAGCTATTATCCAGATATTAATTCCTTAAAATAATATATAAAAAATAAAGATAAGTTAGAACTCAAGATAATTAAAAATTGGTACTGTTACTTTCTAATTAAACTAATTTCAGTTCTTCCAAAATAAGCAATGTGAAACTAAACTCAGAAAACTACTTTTAGTACAAAACAGCTTTTTTTAAGAATTAAGACTTTAAAAATTGGTTGTTGAAATGAATAGTATTTTACTGACTATTAAGTATAATTTAAAGAGGCTGTGTGGCATAGTGAACAGAGATGGTCTTAAGAGGCAAGACCTGGGTTCAAGTCCTATCTCTGCCACATAATGTTTATGTTACCAAGGCAACTCTTAAATCTGTAAGTTGCACAGCAGTAGATCTACATTGGTAAATGGAGTTCAAAATCATAGGTCTAGTTGAAAAAAAAATGGCACTTTAAAATAATTATCTAAAAGATGAAAAAGTAGAGATATCTCCTTCCAACCTAAATCAAAGGACAACTCCAAGCATGAAAGGTTGTATTAGAAAGTGGGACTGAAAGTACAAAATAAATATTTAGTTCATTACAAGGATATATTAATTATATAAACCAAGGCTTAAAAAAAAAAAAAAAGCAACCAAAGTACTTACAATGTAACCTGCATAATCTTCATTTTCAACAAAGGAATCATGAAGCCATATAAACTCCTCATGTTGTCGAACAACAGAAAATTCATTTTGTTTAAAATTTGGTAATGAACTCTGCAAAGATAGAGATCCTTTTGAGTGAAAAAAAAAGCTCAAGATTTTTATAGACATGATTACATCTTAATTTCAAATGAAGATTATTCTTCTAAGAAAAGAGTATTTAAGACAATATTATTCTATTAGGAAAAATACAAAACAGAAAAAAGATAGAAATTATTACAATATTTAGGAAAATAAGTTGACATGATCTTATTTTCTCAGATTACTATAATGGTTTAAAAATCAACTTCAATAAATACTGAACTCAACCACTGAAAGGAAAAATATGTTCAAAATTAGAAGCGCTTAGGAAGTAAAGTATCTGACATGAGGGAATTGAAAGACAATAGTAGTTTAATTATAAAATTAAAAAATGAAAGTGATCAGAATATCACAAGATTTAATAGACCGCTGAAATAAAAAGTAATCATGTCAAACATGACAACAACAACACATCAAACAGATGGCCTAGAGCACTCCAGAGTGAATCTGAACAATATTAAATTGTAAATGAGAAATATTTCACAAGATAATTAAAATACTATAAAATATAAACATTCTTAATATACAGTTTTCTAAGCCAATTTGGCTCCTCAGGGAACTTTATATATGGTACTTTTGAGTTTGACATCACTGATTTAGAGTATTAAGTTTTTAATACCTCTAGCATCTATACATAAAATTCTTAAAGCAATGCAGTTTATTTCAGCTAATATTTATTTTGTTAAAAGAATATACTAATTATAAATGGAAATATATTTCTTTTCTGGTTAATTTATTATCTTTGTTTCAAAGCCATAGTCCAGCCAAATGCATTATTGTCTAGTAGTAGAAATTAAAAAAAAAACCAATTCAAAAGAGGCAAAAAATAAATTTACCTTTGTATGAACAGTGAATTTCACTTTATCCCTCTCACTAAGAGCATCAGAAATATCCACTTGCAGGGCAGCATCACTTTGAAGATCTACATTTATTGCTCTAAGCTAGACAAAGAAAATCAATAACACCTTAATAAGAATATTAAATTTGTGCTTTTAAATAGTACTTCATATTCCTTTCTTCCCCCCAACCCCAATTAACAAGTGAACATCAAAACTTTAGGAGAAGGAAAGGGAAAGATAGACATAAGAAAAGGAGAAGAGTAGGGAAATGGGGAGAGAATACTTGGAATATGCCTTAAGTAAATAGGCCTTCCAAATCATCTTCCCTTCTGTGCAACTAAATTTTTCATTTTCAGAAGACTAATTCACATCAAAGCAAACAATGATTCTCTAAAGCTCTGTATAATGGGATTACTTTTATTCTACTTATCCATTTCTATTATTTCTATTATCCATTCTACAATATCCATTATCCAGTATATTAAGTTTACTAAATCACTAGGAATCTCACCTTAGAAGTGTTTAAAGGCTGCCTTAACTAGGATAGCCAAATCAGTGACTGTGTCTAATTGAAGCTGCCCACACAAACTCAAAATAACAAGAAATGTGCCAAACCAAGTAAACTATAACAAAAAGGGTGAAAAAATTATCACAAGGTAATCATCATGGAAAAAATATCAAATAGACATATAATACTATTGGCTCTCCTTTTCAATGAACTAGTATATTAATCAAACTAGAAGCAAGTATAACAAACCCCACACACACCAAAGTCTTCCACTCAATATCTCAATGAAAGCAGAAATTCAAATGGAATATTCCAAGTCTCAGGAAATCAAATTCCATGAATTAAGCACCCAGAGAAAAAACATAGCAGACACTGATGAAAAAGGCAATTGTTTAACACAATGAAAGAATAATACTGGGAAAGAATACCAAGACAAAAATCTATAATAACAAAAGGTCCTGACAGTCAAATGAACTCAAATACAACAATGTATCAACAAAGAAGGATCAAACAGATGATCGAGTCATTATATTTGTTGGCAGAAATGGAGATTGTGAGAAAAGTTCAAAATCAGGTCATTGCTACCAGAATTTACAGACATATACTTAAGAGTCTGAATTTATTGATAACTCAAATTATGCTAAAAAACAGTAAAAACTGCAACATTGCAAAACTTTATCACTAATTAAGGCCTGGCCTAGTAGCCATAATCACAAATTAGAAGCTCATTGTCTTTCATAAACAAATCTCAGTGAATTACAAATAAAAGCCTCAAAATGTGGTTGAGAATTGAAAAAATAAAATGCATTGGAACCAGAGCATCCTCACACACAAAACTGTGCTCTTCATCACTTAACTCAACATTTGATCCAAAAAAATTTAAGAATAACATTTTAAAAGAGATACTGACAGGTGAGAAATGCATCACTTCCAACCTAAAACCAAAAGGTTTCACAACATAAGGACCTAGTAGTATGAAATATTATCACCCCTGTCATCCTGTCTACTACTACAGAAGTTGTCCTGAAAAAGTATTCAGGTTGATGGTTTTTTAATCCCAACACTTTTAGGAAATTATACAAAGCAGTCATTTCATTAAAAGAGTACAAAGAGCAATAAAAAGCAGGACGCTAACCTGTTCCAGCCAATTCCTATATGAACTTCATAAAATTAAGAACATAATTATAATAAACATTATTTATGCAGTTCTTTAAAGTTTTCAAAGTACTTTATATAAATTATGTCACAGGACCTACCAACCTTTTAAGATAACCATTTAACTAATGAGGAAATTGCTGATAAGTTAAGTGACTTGTCCATTGCCGCAAAAAGAATAACTCTGTTGTAACTACAAAAGAATCTAAGAAAATAGAACAGCCACAAGCAACCCCAAAAGGGGTATAAAGTCTAATAGAATAACTAAAGAACTAAGGAGTAGTATTAAGATTAATTTTTTTTAATTTTGATCTTTTGATTTTACATCACCTTCATTTCCAAACACATCTCTACCCTAACCCCTGATCTTTATCCCCAAACTAGAGGACTGAATTAAGAGCTCTTAATGAAAACCAGGGATTATTGAAACTGCCTGGTTATCTCAATTCATAAGTACCTTCTGCCCACCCCTCTGTATAGATCCTCTGATTAAAGGAAAGGACATGGGCTCCAGAGCATCTATTTAAGAGAGGGCAGTTCAGTATAAATTTTCTCCATTTCCTACTGACTACATTGCTTTTGGATTTCTCAGGAACCTTCCTTCCCCTTCTACTCTTTCCTGCTTTTCAGCCTCCTAGATTGTTATCTTTCTCTATTAGACTGCTTTTACACTCATTGAGGACAGGAACTATCTGTTTCAAATTATATTTGTATCCCAAGCAAATTATCAGTGCCTGAATTATACAGTAGGCATTTAATAAACATTTGCTGACTATTGCCTTTATTAAAGCAAATCTTCAAAACTAAAGCAAAAGAATGACCACAAAGGGAGAAGAAGAGGAAAGGAAAAAGTTCAAAATTCAAAGAAATACTGGGGCAAAGTTTTTTTGTTGTTTTTTTTTTAAAAAAAGATAGCAAAAGGCAAATGACTTTGAAAAATGGAGCTACAATTAACAATCACTGGGAAAAATGAAAAGCATTCTTATAAAAATTAGATCAACATCTTCTACGACATCTCATAATAAACTCAAAATGTACAATTGCCTTAATATGCCATTAGAAAAATAGGGGGACAATATATTTTAAATAGTTAAGTTGTCAAATGAGAAATAATCCTTGTTTTCTTAAATCCAGATTTTGAATCCAAGATTAATAGACCATCAACAGATAGATTAAATGCCATTCCTCAATAACTTACAAGGTGTTTTTTTTAAAAACTCATTTTTAAAAATGTCATCAATTTTTTTTAAAAAGTCATCAATTTTGAAAACTATTAACATCCCATGAAAGAATGCTTCAAATCATTTAATAATAAAAAATCAAAATAACCCCGAAGTCTTATTTCATACTCGACAAACATGACAGAAGATAGGGGATATTAATCAGTTTGGGGGATTTCATTTTTTGTCTCTTTCCTTTAAAGTCTTTGGGATGGCTCTCTGGAAAGCAAAGGTATACTATGAGGCAATGGAAAAAAACACAAGATTTTTAAAAAATCAATAGTCTCCATAAACACATGATTAAATAAAAATGTGAATAATTGGTAAATTTATTGGTAAAGACAAGATGGTGGTGGCAGTTCAGCTGAATTCTCCCCATATTACCCCACAAACAACTGTAAATTAATGCTTCAAACTGAATTCCGGAATGGCAAAGCCAAAAAAAAGGTCAGCCCAAGATAACTTAGGTTGGTAAGAGAGATCTGTGACAAAAGGGTATTGGTCAGCTGGAGAGACACCTGGGAAAAAGCCTTTAAGGCAATTGCAACAGTGACAGCAACAGCTCTGAGTGCTTTGGGATCAGAAAGAAATTACAGATTGATCTTTCCAGATAGTGGGTTTAGGACCCTGTTTCATTGTCCATAAGTTGTTCTGAGAGACACTTACAGGGTAAAAAGGAGTACTAACATTTGTGACTTCAAAGAAACAGGGGTACTGGTCACAGTTCCAAGGAAGAAAAAAGGGCTACCTCTTGGAATCAAGGCAGAAGAATGGTAAGGGCTAAGCAATAGGGGTTAAGTGACTTGCCTAGGGTCACACAGCCGGGAAGTGTCTGAAGCCAGATTTGAACCCAGGACCTCCTGTCTCTAGGCCTGGCTCTCAATCCACTGAGCTACCCAGCTGCCCCCTTATTGTCTCTTACAAGGAAATGAGGCTCTAATCTCAGCTCCAAGGCAGAAAGGAATGCTAGCAATTTCAGCTGCAAGAGTGCAGGGGCCAAAGTCAAGTGCAGGGCCAAAACGAGTACTTTCAAATTGTAGCCATAAGGGAGTAGGGACCCTGATCACAGTTCAAAGGCAGCAAAGAGTGCTTATGGTCACTCACTCACAAGGGAGCAGGGGCCTTGATCTCAGGTCCAAAGAAGAAAGTGCTAACACTTGCCATTAGAGATGATCCTTTCCTGGATTAAAATCAGAGAGAGGAGAAACTACACTTCTCCTAAAATTGTAACACCTAGGAAACACCAAAAATTTATAGACCTCCAGAACTAGCACTAAAAACAACAAGAAAAATCTAAAACTTGGGAGAGTGTGCCCTCCACCTGGAGAACATTGTACTACTTCATCATAAAGTTAAGTCAAGAAATTGGGTGGAAATACCACTGGCTGGGTTTGTACCCCAAAGAGATAATAGGGAAAAATACTTGTACAAAAATATTTATTGCCGTGCTCTTTGTAGTGGCAAAAAATTGGAAAATGAGGGGGTGTCTATTGACTGGGGAATGGCTGATTAAATTGTGGTATCTGATGGTAATGGAATAACATTGTGCTGAAAGGAATAATGAACTAGAGGAATTTCATGTGAACTGGAAAGACATCCAGGAATTGATGCAGAGCGAAAGGAGAGGAACCAGGAGAACATTGTACACAGAGACTTATATACTGTGGCACAATCGAACGTAATACTTTTCTACTAGCAGCAATGCAATGACCCAGGACAATCCAGAGGAACTTATAAGAAAGAATGCTATCCACATCCAGAGAAACATCTGTGGGAACAAAAACTCAGAAGAAAAACATATAATCAATTAGGTAGTTCAATAGGGACATGATTTGGGTTTTGATGTTAAAAGATCACTCTACTACACTACAAATATGAATAACCTGGAAAACGGTTCTGAATAATGATACACGTATATCCCAGTGGAATTGCTTGTCAGCTCGGGGGTGGGGAGGAGAAAGGGGTAAAGGGAGAATCATGAATCATGTAACCATGGAAAAATATTCTAAATTTTAAAAATAAAATAAATCACATGTCAAAAAAAGAAAAGAAATTGGCTGGAAAAGTGAGCAAACAATAACAAAAAGAAACCTACCATAAAAATATACTATGGTTATAGGAAAGACCAAGACACAAAAACTCAGCAATGTCAAAACAGTTACAAACAAAGCCTCAAAGAAAAAATGTGAATTGGAAACAAGCTCAATAAAATGTCTGAGAAGAGCTCAAAAAGGATTTTAAAAAGTAAATAAGAGAGGCAAGGAGAAAAGTGTGAAAATAAATGAGAGTAATGTAAAAAAATTTTAAAAGAATCAACAGTTTGGTGAAAGAGACGCAAAAAAAGAAAATGGCATCTTAAAAAAATTGTCAAATGGTAGAAGAAAACAAAAGTTCACTGAAAAAAATAACTCCTTAAAAAGCAGAATAGGTCATTTGGGGGGAAAAAATAACTGAAGAAAATAATTCCTTAAAAATTGGAATTAGGTAACTAGAAGCTAATGACTTCATGAGACATCAAGAAACAAAATGGTCAAAAGAATTTTAAAAAATTTTAAGAAAAAGTAAAATAGTTCACTGGAAAAGCAATTAACCTGAAAACAGCTCTAGATGAGACATTTTAAAGAATTATAAGACTAATAATGGGGCATCAGAATCAGTGGATATAGTCAGCCCTGGAGATGGGAGTCCTGGGTTCAAATATGATCTCAGAGACTTTCTAGTTGTGTGACCATGGACAAGTCACTTAACGCCCATTGCCTAGCCCTTACCACTCTTCTGCCTTAGTACTGAATGTAAGATAGAAACTAAAGATTTTTTTTTTTAATTACCTGAAAACCATGATCAAAAAAAGCCGAGACATCATCTTTTTAAAAATTAACAAGGAAAATTGCCCTGATACTTTAGAATTAGAGAGTAAAATAGAAATGGAAAGAATCTACCCATCTCTCCTGAAAGAGTTCCCAAAATGAAAACTCCAAAGAATATTATAACCAAATTTCAGAGTTCCTGGTTGAGGAGAACATACTGCAAGCAATCAGAAATACTCAAATATCACAAAGCCATAGTAAATATCACAAAAGACCGTAAAGCATTAAATAATTAAATAAATTCATTTTAGAATATATTAAAGCATTGGAGGTATTGGAATATGTTGAAGGCAAAGGCACTAGGATTATAATCAAGAAAACTAACTAAACAAAACTACATATAATGCTTCTGTGGAAAAAATGGATATATAATGAAACAGGACTTTGGAGCATTTCTGATAAAAAGACCAGATCTGAATAGAAAATGTAACTTCCAGATACAAGACTCAAGAAAAGCACAAAGGTATATGCATAAATGAGAAATTACAAGGAATTCAATAAGGTTGAATTGTTTACATTCCTATAAGAGAAGTGATACATACAACTGTGCAAAATTAATACTGAATTGTTAAATGCTTTCCCTTTTTGGTCTCCCAAAACAGTTTGATTTTAAAACTCTCTTCCAAGCTATGAAACTGGGTTGAGTCCTCCCTTCTTGTCTAAATATTTCATCTAGAATCCTAGAGAAACAAGTAAAAAAGTAGTTGAAATAAATATCAACTTTAGCAAAGTTGTAAGATATAAAATTGTCCCATATAAGCCATCAGGATTTCTATATCAACTAAACCAAGCAGGAAGAGATAAAAGAGAAATTTCACTTAAATACAATGTAAAAATACTTGGGAATATACCTGCCAAGACAAATCCAGGAAATATATGAACACAATTACAAAACCCTTTTTATACATATGAAAACAGATCTAAACAAATGGAAAAATATTAACTGCTCATGGAAAGGCTGAGTCAAAATAATAAAAATGATCATTTCTCTAAGTTAATTTGCTTACTTAGTGCTATATCTGTCAAACAATAAAATATAAACCAAAATACAAATAATTATATTATAGAGCCATAAAAAATAATAACAAAACAGCTGAAAAAACAAAAGTACAAAAATATCATGCTAATCAATGAAAAAAAATGTTGAAGGAAAGTAACCTAGTAGTACCAAATCTCAAACTGTATTACAAAAAGGTAATCATCAAAACAGTTTGGTACTGACTAAGAAAAAGAGTTGTGGATCAGTGGAATACAATAGGTCCACAACAGTAAGTGAACAATGTAATTGAGAGTTTGATAAACCTAAAGATCCAAGCTTTTGGGACAAGAACTCACTATTTGACCAAGATCTCCTACCACATACCAAGATAACGTCAAAATGGGTCTATGACTAGGTATAAGGGGTGATATCATAAGCAAATTAGGAGAGAATAAAAATTTTACCTGTCAGATCTAGGGATAAGGAAAGAATTTAAGACCAAATAAGAGGCAAAGAACATTATGGGATGTAAAATGGAAAATTTTAATTGCATTAAAATGCCAGGCACTGAAATAGGGACTTTATAATTACTATCTCGTAGGATCCTTAAAACATCCCTGGAAGGTAGGTGGTATTATATTCTTTCTTCCTCCTTCATCATCATCATTATCATTTCTCTAAACCCAAGTGCTATATCTTTTGTACTAGAGAAATATTACAAGCCTTTCAAATAAGATTAAGGATAAAGCAATGACAATGACAATGTTTGACATAGCACCACAAATGACAGCTATAGCAATACAAGAAAATTAAAATGAGGGAATAAGTACAAGCAACAAGAAAGTAAAATGTTTAAAAGTACAGGTAGACAAATATTTTGTCTTCACTATATATAATTCCTCTAACCTCACAGTACTTTTCAAAGTTAATCACTGCTGTTCTAGTATATACTTTTGTCCCCTTCCATTCTTGACCATATAGTTAACCAATTCAACTCTATACTGTCCTTTAGTCCCTCACTCCTTCCCCCCATAATGTTTATCCTTTGCCAAAACTGCATCCTGGATTTTTCTCATTATTTAGTCTCTTTGCTCTTCACATGATCTTGAACAGAGCTGGAAGAAGTCCCACAAGTGGCTGATTGAGTATAGTACAAATTCATGTTATCTAAGTACCAAAGTAAAAGCCATAGTACCCGGGCATCCTAATTTGGAGCCTCAGCAAGAGACAATGTTAGCACAGAACTTGGGTATCAAGAGCACTTCTGAGTCATAAAGAAAATTTGCTACTAGTTCCAAAAGACAATATCCATTTGGGACTTGTCAGTAGTAGAGCAAGAGAAGTGCTAACCCTCAGTTGAATACAGTACAAAGGGAAGTAGAGAAAGGTAAGGACAGTGATCAAATCTGAAGCCCAACCCTCAGGAGACTGAGTGATAAGAAGGATGCCTACTGAGGGAAGGACCGGGTGGAAAAGAAGCAGTATTGTCTAGATTACATAGGAGGCCTATCCAAGAGGCAAGGGACCAGTGTCTAATCCAAGCACAAATTCCCAAACTTTAGACTTCAAACAGTAAGACAAACAAAGCGTTTAAAAAAGAGGCTAAACTAAAATCTACTATGCTCAGTTGAAGTAAGAAAAGGCAAGGGTAGCAATTATGATCTCAGACAAAGAAACAACAAAAATAAGACAATATAAATGTACCAAACAATATAGCATCCAAATATTTTAAGGAAAAGTTAAATGAGATACCAAACAATATAGCATCCAAATATTTTAAGGAAAAGTTAAATGAGATACAGAATTAGTAAAACAAGGGAAATCTCAATTCACTCCTCACAATCTTAGTCATAGCTAATACTCTCCCCCAATAGAAAATACAATTTTAACAAAGTTAGAGATGATAGCCCTCTAGAGAATACTGAATGGGAAAAGAAGAGGATTTCTAAAATGTACAGAGCATCTTCTCTTTAGCCATTTTTTTAGTTGTGTCGGTGAACCCTCAGGGTTTTCTTGGTAGAGATATTAAGAGTAGTTTGCTATTTCCTTCTCCAGCTCATTTTACACATGAGGAAACTGAGGCAAACAGGGTTAAATGATTTACCCAGAATCACACAGCTACTAAGTACCATAAGGGATAAAAATTAAAATTAAAGGTTGGACTAAATTTATGAGAAATGTGGTCACTGCAATAATTACATTATTACTCAAGTCAGAATGATTTTTTAAAATGTATTTATAAAATAGAGGGAAAGAGGGAAAGTAAGGAAATCAGAGAGAAGATAATTACTCTGGTCCAGTCCAAACCAGGCAGGGCTTTAGTGGCTCCAGCAATGTGTCGTCCATCTCCCCCCCACCCCCGTAAATCACACAAGGGTTTTAGCCATGAGGCCTCCTCCAAGACGAGGGTCCTCTCCAGAGGCTAGTACCTCTCAGAAAAGCCAGGAAAAGAGTCAATCTTTTTCACTCACCCACATGGTAGTTGTAAGGAAAAAATCCAAGAGCAGTCCAAGGGAGCTCCTTCAAGTTCAAATTGAAGGTGAAAGACATCCTCACAGGAAGTTCTTGCCACTTTTAAAAACCATTCCTTTCATCAGTTCTTATGCCTTCCTTCCAGTTTACATGGACCAATTACAGCTAAAGCTTTGCTTAGGTCTGCCCAGCAGCCAGTTGATTCTGATTCATCACCCAATATCGCACACGTGGGTCAAAGACCTCCCCATACTCAAAGATAAGCAGTGTGTATGTGCTTCTGGTGATTAAATTTAAAAATGGGCAGGGGAAAGTTAATACCATCTTCATAGTACCTATGGTCAGATTTAAACTCAGGAAGATGAGACTTCCACACTCAAAGTTCCCAGCACTCTATCTATTGCCTCATTTAGACACTCCAAACACGTATTACGGATAAAAATCTCACATATTTTAGTGTAGAAAAAATAAACTCAATTTTTATGGCCCACAACACAATAAAAGTTATATTCAATATGGATATGGATGAAATGAAAGAAAAAAGACTAACTGGAGACTAAATAACAACCGTAAAGAATTGCTGGGTCAAAAAAAGATCAATAATTTAATTTAAAGTGACTGAGACAATATACTAAAACTTTTCAGAAGTTGCCAAAAAAGTCCTTTAGAGAAAATTTACATAAAGAAACATTTTTTATTAATAAAAGAAACCTTTACACAAGTAGTAGGCTCTGAAAATTTGAATGAAACAATCAGAATAGAACTCAATAACACAACCATAAATATGAGGACAAAGTAAAAAAGTTGGGGGGAAAAATGTAAAATATCTCCTATCAAAAACAATTGAACTGAAAAATAAATAAAAAAGAAGTCATTTAAGAATTATCAAAATTCCTGAAAATCATGAACAAACCAAAAAACCTAAATACCACATTTCAAGAAATCATAAAAATAAACTATCGCAAACTATTACAACCTTAGGATAAAGTAAATATAAAAAGAATCTGCCAATCACCTCCTGAACAAAATATCAAATTTAATACTCACAAGAATGCCATAGCCAAAATTCTGTGGTTCCAGGTTAAAAAAAAATTAGGAGCTGAAAAGCTCTCACAGTTTGAGGAATTCACATAGAATATGTAGATTAGCAGGGAAAAACAAGAAGAGAAATTTTTGGAATATACCAGAAGAGGAAAAAGACTGATAACAAGGAATAATGTAACCTGCAAAAAGAAAAGAGTATAATTCTAAGTTGCAAAATGAGTCATTAATGGACAGTATTCTTGTCAAAATAACAAAAACTGCAGGATCTTTGAAATTAAAGTATAGGGCTGTGTGACCCTGGGCAAGTCACTTGACCCCCCATTGCCTACCCTTACCACTCTTCTGCCTTGGAGCCAATACACAGTATTGTTTTATTTAAATTTAAATAATATATAATAATAATAAATAAATAAATAGAAATTTAAAGTATAGGAAACAAGTAAAATCATGAAAGGTAAATATATTTGTGAAATGAGAAGGAAAAAAATGATGCTTAATAACATTTGACTAGAAGGACAGACAGGTGTCCCTTTAAAATTTTACCAGCTTTAAAGGTCACAAAATGATAAACAGGGTTTGGGAATAATTTAATTCTATACTGTTGTTTTTAAGGGAAAAATGAAAAGGTAGGGGAAAAAAAAGAATAAACTAAGGAAGAAATGAAAAAGGGATAGAATTTACTATTTATCATAACTAGAGCTCGATTATATAAACTAAATGGAGAAAACTCCTTCTTATCTGAACTGAGTAACATTAGCTTAATAGAAACACAAGCAATTTTGGTATAGAAATTCAATCAATTCAATAAGGAAACAGGTGAATAGAAATAAGGAAATTATTTAAGGAGGAAGGTAGACTTGGGAAAAGAACAGTCAAAAGTAAAATAAAATTTAATGTCAGATGGTGAATTATTAAAAGGAGGGCAAAAAGGAATAAATCAAAGTGTTTTTAAATAAAAAGATCATTACTTGGAACACATAATGGGGAAAAAGGAGTGGAATCATTTTATATCTGACTAGTACTTATCAAGCCATTCCTTTTCTTTTTTCATTATGATAAAATACCAACAGATAGGAAAACTATCTGGCTGAGTCTGGCAGAGACTAACCAACTTTTCTTTGTTGCAAAAGGGAAGAATGATTTTAAAAAGGAGAATATATCAAAGGATGTGGTAAAGGAAAAAGCAAACATCAACCATAAACTATATTGGTGATGAACTTACATATAAAACAAGATAGGATGGATTAGATATCAGAAACCAACACTATGTTGTTCATACACACTTGAAATATAAAGATTTCCAGTTAAAATTGGGAAGTGGATCAGAATTATTATAAATCAAGGGAATTTTTAAAAAGTAGATGTGGCAGTCATTCTCAGAGAAGGCAACAGTAAAAATAATGAGGGACACTACATTATGCTTACAAGCACTATAGATAACCAAAAAAAATCAATAATTAAACATCCACCTATTAAAGTAGTATTTAAGCACTTATTAAAAAATAATTTAAATAATCTGATCTTAGAAAAAGAAAATGACAAGCCATAAACTGCCAAAAGGGAAAAAACAACTTGGACAGAATGTAGTAGAAAGTGAATTCTATCAAGTATTTAAGGAATTATCAACTCTAATTATACATAAATTTCTTGCAAAAATAAGGAAAAATAAAATTCTACAAACTCCTTCTATGATATAAACATGGTCCTGATAACTAAGAGATGAAATAGGGAAAAAAGGACTATAGACCACTACTTCTGAAGAATATTAAAATATTAGCAAAGAGGCTATAGCAACATATTAAAAAGATGATACACTATTACCATAAGTATGAGGAACACAATAAACATAATAAATCACATTAACAAGAAAAACAAAACTCTAATATAATCATATAACTGATGCAGGAAATGCTTTTGAGAAAAAACACACTAGAAACCATGGAAATAAATGGAGCTTTTCTTAAAAAATGATAACTATCTATCTAAAACCAAGAACATTATTATTCAGTATTATACTAGAAATGCTAGGTATAACAATTAGAAAAATAAATTCAAGTAATAATTTCACCAAAGTTGGAGGACATAAAATATATTTACATAAATCATCAGCATTTCTATCTGTCACCAACAAAACCCAGCAGGGGGAGATAAAGAAATTCCACTTAAAATAACTGCAGACAGGGGCAGCTGGATAGCTCAGTGGATTGAGAGTCAGGCCTAGAGACTGGAGGTCCTAGGTTCAAATTTGACCTCAGACACTTCCCAGCTGTGTTATCCTGGGCAAGTCACTTGACCCTCATTGCCTACCCTAACCACTCTTCCACCTATGAGCCAATAAACAGAAGTTAAGGGTTAAAAAAACAAAACAAAACAATATGGCAGAAGGGAGGATCAACGGAATAAATTTGGGGTAAGTAACCTCAGCAAGACAGTTTATGATAAACCCAAAGAGTCCAGCTTTTGGGACAAAAATCCACTATTTGACAAAAACTGCTGGGAAAATTGGAAAACAGTATGGGAGAGATTGGGTTTAGATCAACATCTCACACCCTATACCAAGATAAATTCAGAATGGGTGAATGACTTAATATAAAGAAGGAAACTATAAATTAGGTGACCACAGAATAGTATACTTGTCAGATTTGGGGGAAAGGAAAGATTTTAAGACCAAGCAAGAGTTAGAAAAAATTACAAATTGTAAAATAAATAATTTTGATTATATTAAATTAAAAAAAAATTTGTACAAACAAAACCAAAATTAGAAGGGAAGCAACAAATTAGGAAAAAATTTTTATAACAAAAAACTGACAAAAGTCTAATTAATTACTCAAATTTAGAAGGAGCTAAATCAATTGTACAAAAAATCAAGCCATTCTCCAATTGATAAATGGGCAAGAGACATGAAAAGGCAATTTTCAGATAAGGATATAAAAACTATCAATAAACACATCAAAAAGTGTTTTAAATCCCTTATAATTAAAGAAATGCAAGTCAAAACAACTCTGAGGCACCACCTCACACCTAGCAGATTAGCTAGCATGACAGCAAAGGAAAGAGGGGATGTGGGAAAATTGGGACATAAATGCATTGCTGGTGGAGTTGTGAACTGATACAACCATTTTGGATGGCACTTTGGAATTGTGTCCAAAGTGCTTTAAAAGACTGTCTGTCCTCTGACCCAGCCATACCACTGCTGGGTTTATACCTCAAAGAGATCATAGGGAAAAAAAAAACTTGTACAAAAATATTTATAGCCGTGTTCTTTGTGGTGGCAAAAAATTGGAAAATGAGGGGATGTCCTTCAATTAGGGAATAGCTGAACAAATTGTGGTGTCTGTTGGTGATAGAATTACTATTGTACTCAAAGGAATAATGAACTGAAGGAATTCCATTTGAACTGGAACGACCTCTAGGAACTGATGCAGAGTCAAAGGAGCAGAATCAGGAGAACATTATACACAGAGACTGATACACCGTGGTACAATTGAATGTAATGGACTTCTGTACTAGCAGCAATGCAATGATCCAGAAGAATTCTGAGGAATTTTTAAGAAAGAACAATATCCATATTCAGAGGAAGAACTGTGAGTAGAAGCATAGGAGAAAAACAATTGCTTGAACACATGGTTCAATGGGGATATGATTGGGGATGTAGACTCTAAACAATCACCCTAGTGCAATTATCAATAATATGGATTATTGGTAGCTGGGTAGCTAAGTGGATTGAGAGTCAGGCCTAGAGACAGGAGGTCCTAGGTTCAAATCTGGCCTCAGACACTTCCCAGCTGTGTGACCCTGGGCAAGTCACTTGATCCCCATTGCCTAGCCCTTGCCACTCTTCTGCCTTGGAGCCAATACACAGGTAAGGGTTTAAAATAATAATAATAATAAAAATATGTAAATAGGTCTTGATCAATGATACATATAAAACTCAGTGGAATTGCATGTCGGCTATGGGGATTTCCCTTATCTCCTATATACCTTTCCATACCTTCATTCCTCCTCCAATCACCTTATAATCCCTTGTTCCCTTTTATCCTTCCTCACACCCACTTACTCAGCTTATTTACTTTCTTTTTTGATAACAAAGGAAAGAACATGAATTGTAACCATGGGAAAAATACCCCAAATTAATTAATTAATTGGTTGTGTGTGTTGTGTGTGTGAGTGTATATAAACATCACCATACATATATAAATAATTAAATGTTAAGTGGAATTAAGTAAACAAAGCTTTGACATTAAAAAAAAAAAAGAAATGATACTGGAAATGATTTCAAAAAAGCTAGGAAGACTTGTATGAACTGATGACACAAAAGTGAAGTGGGTAGAACCAATAGAACAATGTACAAGGAAACACAAATATTGCAAAGATAATAAACTATGAAAGATTTAGTAATTTTGACCAATACAATTATTCTTTTTGTAATCAACTACATGTAAAAATAAATTTCCACACCAGTATCCTGAAGTTATATAATCCAAATTTTCTCCCTTCCCTGTCAGAGCTGGCGAGCAATTCAATCTAAATTACACATACATATCATGCAAAACATATTTCTAAACTTTATTTTTCTAAGTGAATAATCATATAAAACCAAAACCCCAAATAAACAAGCAAAAAATCACAACACAATTATTCTTGATAATTTCAAAAAGGAGTCATGATGAAAAAATGTTATCAACCTCCAAAGAGAAAACTGATGGTCTCTGCAGATTGAAGCATATCTTTTCCTCTTTATTTTTCTTACCTTTCCCCATCCCAGAACAAGGCTAATGTAGAAATATTGCATTTTTTGCCTTCTCAAAGAATAAAGGAGGTAGAGAAAGGGAATTTGGAAATGAAAACAAAAATAAAAATTTAAAAGAGATGAAAACAAACAAATCTAGAAAGCATTAAAGACTTTCCCTTAATATGGTGCAGAAGCATATTAAAACTCTGTAAAAATGAAAATATCAAAGTAATATTTTTCTGGTCTAAAAAATAATAAAAATGGAAAAATAAGTTAAACTTCCTGGGTTTTAAGGTAGTATAGTTTGAAGTAAAAAAAGTCTCTTACAAGGAAAAGAACTAAAAATGGCAACTTAGAATACATACCTCAAATTAATGGAATACTGACTACTCTTAAGGAAAGTCTTATTTTCTTTCTTTCTATAAAAAGGGCTGGCCTCCTTCCAAAGAAAGTGCTCATTATTCTAATTAAAAAGAAGCACCCTCTTCTATTATTCAGAAGATATTCTCTCTCCTGTTCAGGAGAGATTTTAATATTGATTTCTGAGAGGAGTTCCACTGAATTCTTTTGAGGAACCATACAAGAAGCAAGGGAAACATTTCACTCAACTGTAATTTTTACAAATTGTAAATGTTTTCTTCAAGATTCTTCCTTAAAGATTAACGCTACCTAAAATTGTCATGGGGTAGAATTGTCATAAGGGTTAAGCAAAACTGTTTCTATTACACCTGTTATTTTTGTATCTAAAACCAAGATACGGATATACAAAGAGCTCAGCAATTAACTTAGCTTTTTATACGCCACACAGGCTAGCAAAAGTGAAGTACAAACATGACAAAACTAGTGGAAATGTGCATCAGCCATGGGTGGGGGGAGTGAAGGGGGGTGAAGGGGAAAGTAGGAGCATGAATCATGTAACCATGTTAAAAATGAATATTAATAAATGTTAAAAAAAAGTGAAGTACAAAAGCATCACATAATCTTATAGGATTACTATTAGAATCAATAAAATTCAGACGAGTTGAACATAGCCAAAAATATCAAAATTTGAGGTAAGTATATGGGTGGGCAGGAAGAGAGCTTGATGGGAAGATAAAAATTGAGAATTTATAACTACTTAATCTTAATTTTTCTTGTTTCTTTTTCCAAAGACGATTTTTGGATTAAAAAAAGGCAAAATATGGTAAAAGTTGACACCCAAGACAAACAAGGAAACAATAAGAATGCATCTAAATGAGCCTCAGAAAAACTTCATCTCAAGGAACCAAAAACAAATCCCTGGATATGATTACAAAGTCACTGTCAAAAGATGTCAAAAAAAGAAAAAAGAGAGAGAGAAATAGAGTAAAGGCTGCAGATAGACAGATGTCTAATTTTTTTTTAAAGTGAGTAAAACCAGAAAACTATAGGATAGAAAGTTCAAACATCAATTCTTGGTAAAATTCTGTAATTATAAACATTTGGATATGGCTTTATTAAGGAAAAGTAACATCAGACTACTCTTTTCCTTAGTGTCATTTTGGCAAAGAAATGTGGGATAATAAATAAAAGTACTTTATATGAGTCAAGTTTCATTTCTTGACACTTCCTAGCCATGATTATTATAAACAAAGTCATTTAACCAATCTGATAGTCAATTCTCTAAAGCCAATTCTCTAAAGTCAATTCTCTAATATCACTGCCAATATGCAATATGCATTGAGGGAGTTTCCACACTGATTAAATCATGTTCTATATGTACTGATTAGACTGGCAGGTCAAGAGATGGTTTAATTTAACAAAGCATTTGTAATATCTACATGGATAGAATAAGGAGATAATGGGCTACACTATAAAACTCATTGAATTTGGAACTAGCTAGACCCAAAAATTAGTCATCAAAGGTTTAATGTCAACATGGAAAAAAGTCTCTAAGATTGCTAGGGATCTGCTTGGCTCTGCATTAACATTTTTATCAATGACTTGGACACAGATTCCCAAAAAATTTCTTTAAAAAAAAAAAAAAAAAAGACTGGTTCCCTATCTCACCCAGGCTGGAAGTATAGTGGCTCCTCAAAGGTCTGATCCCACTCCTGATCTGCACAAAGGCTTTCATCTGCTCTGTTTCCAACTTTGTTCCTCCTGAGGCAACCTGATGGTCTCCCAATCTGGGGGACTGAACATTTTGATGAAGCCAGATTTACTAAAGACACCCTGATTAGCTTAACCTAATGAAGCTTAACTCCAGAGCTCAAAAGATCTGCCAGCCTCTGCCCCACCAGTAATAGTAAATACAGGAGGGTATTCCATGCCCAGTTCCAAAAGATTCTAATGGACTAGAATTTTCGATAAATCTATAAGCTCAAATTGAAAAGGCATTAAATGTAGGCTTATGCTGGAGATCAAGAAAATCAATTTCACAAGTAGATCAAACAATAAGCATTTATTAAATGCAATATGTTACTACATGCCAAGAATTGCATCTAATGTAAGAGATACAAAAAAATTTCTACTCTAAAGAAGTTTTTACTCTAATGAAAGAGACACATATATCAAGATTTCAACTTTACACTTTGAGCCTAAAACTGTCAGTCAATAAACATTTATAGTTAACACTTACTAGTACTTCCTGTTCTCAAGGAGCGTATAGTCTAATTGGGGAGACAGCATATAAACAACTATGCACCTACAAACTGAATTAGGAGTAACCTCAGAAGGAAGACACTAGACTTAAGAGGATTCATGAAAGTTTTCCTGTAAGTAGGATTTTAGCTAGGTCTTTAAAGGAAATTGGGAGGCAGAGATGAGTAAGGAGAACATTCCCAGCATGGGCAGCTAGTGACAATGTCCAGTCAAGAAATGGAGAGTCTTGTTCAGGGAATAAGTTCAATGTCATTGGATCAAAAAGTATGTAAAGAGTGGAAGGAAAACAAGGTTTAAAACAGAGGAGGGGAAAGGTTATAATGGGCTCCAAGTGCCAAACTGAAGATTTTGCATTTCATCCTGTAAATGATTCATTCAGTCACTGGAGTTTATTTAGTAGAGGGTAACCTAGTCAGACTTATGCTTCAATAAGACCATTTTGACAGCTAAGTGGTATATAGACTGACTAAGAAGGGACAGACTTGTGGTAGTGAGAACTAGCAGGCTATTGCAATAGAACAGGTCTGAGAACACAAATACAACTTGAGGTTAACATAACTATGAGGTTTTGGTGGACTGTTAAGGTCAATGAGTCTCCAGTGTGATATGGCATTCAAAAAACCAAATGCAATCTTAATCTGCTTCAAGAAAAGCCTAATAACAGATCCAGAAAAGAAAGGCCCTGTTCAGACCACATATATTTTACAATGTTCAGTTCTGTTTGTCGGATTTTCATATGCTCTGGAGTGACCATAATGGTAAAGAGCCTTGGTATCATGATACCTGTGAACTGTTTTAAGTAACTGGGCATGCTTAGCCTAGAGAAGACTTCAAGAAGGCACAATATCTGTCCCTGAATATTTGAATGGTCATGCAGAAAGCATTAAAAGACTAGTTCTATAAGGCCACAGGGGGCAAAAAATTAGAAACGCCACGAAGTCACAGAGTGCCAAGAAGTCTGACATAAGAGAAAACTTCTTATAAGTTAAAACTATTCAAAAATAGAAAAGGCTGTGCCTTTCTGACTACTTGTTTTAGAAGTTTCTTGTTCAGGTATGATTTAGATGATTTCTGGGAGTCCCTCCAAACTCTAATACACACATCCACAGGTTCTGCTTGTATAACTATCTATATGTTATATTATACAGAATGAGATTTGGAGTTGAAATGGACCTCAGAGATTTTCCAGTAGTACTAGTTCATCCCCTAATTTTACAGGGTAAGAAAGTGAGACCCAGAGAGGTTAAGTGATTTGCCCGAAGTCACATAGGTAGCAAATGGGTTATGGTCAGGATTCCAACTCAGATCCCGAATTCTAAATTCATTTTTTCTACTGAAAAGTGTATGTTCTTTTTGAACCTTGAGTTCTTTTCATAAAAAAAATTGATTCCATTTTTTTCTGTCAAGACTTTATTGCTTAGAAAAGACTAAACCTATACAATATGTAATTTAACTAGAACTATATAGATACACACACCACACCCACAGTATCCCAAAAGTCTGAGACATTTTTAATTTTAATAAATATAACAGTAAAGGAACTTCAGATGGAAATGGAAGAAAAAGGAAACAAATTCTGTCTGTTAAAATTTAATTTATTATATTTTGTTATGTTAAGGGTGCTATGTTAAAAGTTTTTTTTATTATGTATATTTGATTTTATTTGTAAGTTATAACCAAAAAATTAAGTCATAACAATCCAATCCACAAATGTTTTAATTGGCTACTCCTTTTTTAAGACCAAATTTTTAAACACATCTTAAAAAAATATTATATATGACTAAGTTAGCCCCATTTTTACACTCACCCAGCTCTACAGGCCTCAGTAAACAAGAACTAAACAGGTCACCTCATTAGTGAACAAGCATATATTTAGAGATTATGGTGTGCCTGACACCATACTAAGCATTACTGATACAAGAAAAGGCAAAATAAACATCCTGATCTTAATGGGAGAGAAAATATGTAAGTAACAATGTAAATACCAGATATACAAAGTGTAAAAATACAGTGTAAATGGAAGGTAATCTTAAGAGGGAAGACCTTCACAGAAGATAGTATTTGAGATGACCTGAAGCCTATTAGTTATAGGTAATCAATAAATATTTGTTAAGAGTAATATTTCTTTGTTCACTTTCTTTAAACCACTTGAAATTAAATTTAATCAATTATTTATTGAATGTCAAGTGCCTAGCTGAAAGCAAGGTTACCACTGGATTAAAAAAATAGCAATCTCTACTCAAAAGTAACTTAGAAGTTAACAAAAGAAATTTAAAATGTTCAATAAAGTGATTTAACATGAAAAAACTAATAAGTGTTAACATTCAATTAATCAGAGAAAACAGTAAAGAAGGTGAAGTAGGAGGAAGCAATACTACCTAGTTTTTCTTCACAATTACTCCAACAAAGATCTAGAAAGAATGTAAGAATAGTGGTGATGAGGAAATTCAAGGTGAAAACACAGTAATTTTCCAGCTCTAGTCACCATGGAGACAGTCTGAGGGGATTGAGGACCAGGCTTGGCCAGGAAGGCATTGGGTAGAAACTTCTAACTCTGGAAATTGAACCATGACAAGAAGTTCAGACTACAGTGTAATCTATAGTTCTACCGCCATAAACCTTCCAGTCTACTAGCCAAATGATGGGGACCAGCAACTGCCTACTGGCATTTTGAACAGAGATAAAATTGGACCCAAAAGAGAGTTAAGGGTCTGCAAAATTCAGATTATGAAGAACAAAGACTGGATTTAGCTCCAGAGCAGAGCTCTTTAAGGACACTGAAAATCTGCAAACTTTGGCCTGAATTGCCCACAGAAGACATCATTCAACATGTGAAGAAAGCAGCAGCAAGACCCTAGAGAATACAAAAGCAGGACCAAACAAGATCCAGACATTCTCTTCAGAAGCTCACAGAGCTAGGCTTTAATATAAAGTCCAGATCTGGGAAGTAAAGCTGGAAGATTGAGTAAACAATAATAGATTTTGGAGATGCAATACAGCCAAATTATCCTTAGGAAAAAAACTTTTGCCACTGAACACTTTCATCAAAAGAGATTAAATGTTGGAGCATACAACTTAAACCTTCCCCCCTCCCCCCAGCAAATCTTTAAAAATCCAATTAATCATCAAAATATGAAAATCAAAGAAAAGACTAACAAATCAAAAGTAAAATTCAATTTTTTAAAGTTGGGAGATTTATTTTGAACTAAAGAAAACATTATTAGCTGAATGACTTTTTAAAAAAGGAAAACTAAATTACCAGTATTAAAAGTAAAATCGAGTATGCCAACAAAATAACCATATAAATGAAACAAATGAATATTTTAATTGAAAAGAAAAAAATGGAGGGCAGGTAGGTAGTTCAGTAGATTGAGAGCCAGGCCTAGAAATGGAAGGTCCTGGGTTCAAATCTAGTCTCAAATATTTCCTACCTGTGTGACCCAGGCAAGTCACTAAACCATTGCCTAGCACTTACTGCTCTTCTGCCTTGGAACCAATACAGAGTATTGATTCTAAGAGAGAAGGTATAGGTTTAAAAAATTTTCAATATTATCAACAAAACCCAACAAGACATTTGCCTAAAATACCTGGGAGTAAACACACACACACACACACACACACACACTCTCTCTCTCTCTCTCTCTCTCTCTCTCTCTCTACAATAATTACTCTTAAAAAATAAAGACAGATCTAAATAAATGGAGAAATAGTGTGGGTAGACTAAGCCAATGTGATTTAAAGTGACATTACCTAAATTAATTTACCCATTCAGTGCCATACTATAAGGCACTTTAATGAAAACAGTAATAATATTGGCAATAATATTAACATGATAATTATATTAATAAGCTAGAAATCTCAGGGGAAATAATGAAAAATGTAAGAAGCAAAGGAACCTAGGAGTACTAGATCTCAAATTACACTACAAAGCAAAAGTCAGCATAACAAAGTAATCCAAAGAACAGATTAGATAAATGCAAAACAGAAACAAATGAACACTGGAGTTTAGCCTTTCTGATAAACCCAAAGACCTCAGTTATTGGGGAAAGAACTTACTATTCCACAAAAACTGCTAGGAAAACTGGAATGCAGTTTAGCAAAACTTAACTATAAACCAACAACTAAACCTTTACGGCAAGATAAGCTCCCAAATGGGCATGACTTAGATCAGTACAGTTGGCTGCATAAAGACTTAGAAAACCACAAATTAACATTATTTATCTTGTATTATAGAGCAGCTTGGTGGGGAATAGATAGAGCACCAAGCCTGGAGTCAGTTAGATCTGAGTTCAAATATGATCTCAGACACAGTCTGTGTGACCTTGGGCAAGTCACTTAAACCCATTAGCCTATCTAAATGAGCTGGAGAAGGAAATGGCAAACCACTCCAGTATCTTTGCCAAGAAAACCTCAAATGGGGCAAAAAGCGTCAAAATGACTAAACAGTATGTATTATATTTCTGTTTGGTTAAACATTTCTCAATTACATCTTAATACCCTTTGACTCCTGATGATGAGCAAATAAGACACTGAAGATCACAGAAGATAAAACTAATTTTGATTACATAAAACTGAAGTTTTGCCCAAATGAGACAAATAGAGCAAAGATTAAAAAAGAAAATTAACTGGGGAAACATTTTTTTGCAGTGAGTTTCTTTGTTAAAGGACTGGTTCAAATTCTATGATCAACAAATAAAAGGTAAAAAGATAGACAACTCTAAGGAAAAAATTCAAGTTATCAATAATCATATTAAAAAATGGTCAAAATTACTAATAAGAGAAATACAAATTAAAAGAACTCGAGGCTCCACATCACACTTATCAGACTGGGAAAACTGGCCAAAAAAAGAAAATGACAAATGTTGGAAGGGCTTGTAAAAAAAAAAAAAGCACATTAATGAACTGGTCTAATCATTTTGGAAAGCAATTTGGGGCTATGCCCCAAAAGATACTAAATTGTGCATCTTACAATACTGACAGGATGATACAAAAGAGATCAAAAGGAAAGGGAAAGAACCCATACACACCAAAATGTTTTAGCAATTCTTTTTGTAGAAACTAAGAGGGTGTCTTTATTTGGGGTATGGCTGAACAAATTATGATATATTAATGTACTGAATACTATTGTGTAATAAGAAATGATGAAAGAGGAAATTTTGGAAAAAGCTGAGATCTGTGTAAAAAACTAATACTGGATAAAGTGAATAGAATAATTTATACAATAACACTATCAAATCAAAGGACTTGCAAGATAAACTCATCAAAAGGAACCTTGCTAGGCTATACCAATAATCAATTAACAACGATAAAATTTGCAAGGTACAGTTGAGACTTCAGCAATAGTAAATGTGAGCAGGGTAAGAGGAAGTTAAAGGATTTCCAGAGAACATTTCTGAAATAATTACTCTCAGGAGTAGAATATTCTCTTATACAGAAAAAGTTTTCATATGTCAGTCTGAATTATACATACATTTTTTAACTTCCCAAATTAAACTTGCCAAAAATACAATTTAAAAGTTTAACCTATTAAGTTGTTTTTAGAGTGATAAGAGGCATATAAGTGTGTAGGAAATAGCGGATGATAATCTATATAAAAACATCCTGGATCATGGAAGAATGAGTTTTCATGCCCCTTAGAATGGAATGTAGGCCCAAGATATTCTTTGAAGGGGCAAAGCTGTAAGAAACTGAGAAAGGCTGGAAGACCGCCCCGGTTCTCACTGTAAACCTACCAGAAGAACTAGCTTCCTGTGCTGGGCGAGAACTCCGGGATCCAGGGGACCTCAACGTGAACAGAGAGAGCTAGAAGGTTGGGATGGAGGAATGAAAAGCAGAAGAGCAGGTTAAAACTCCCGGGGACCCAGGAATAGGGGCGTCCCCAAAGGAAGGCGGATTGCAGAAGGGCGGGGCAAAGCAGGGCGGCCCCAGGAGCAGAGTGCTAGGCTACTCTTGGGGTATGAGTACCCGAGCAGACAAAGGAGGTGTCCTCCGAGGCCCCAAAGAGAAGAGAAGGAGGCGCCAGAAGTAAATGAAGCAAAACTTACTCCGCGGTCCTCCTCAGCGAGAAAGTCAGGGCCGTCGTCCAGGCCTTCCTGCAGGGTTGGCGGCGCCGGGAGCACCCAGGAAGAAGGTGGGAAAGGGGAAATACAAAGAAGAGAAGTTAGTGCGAAGGAGTCCCCCACCTTTCCCCGCCTGCTCTCCCCGCAGTCCCCACCGTCCCCATGGCCCCCGCCGCGCGACCGGACGCTCCAAGAAGCCGAAAACACCCACCATCATGGCTGCTCCAAGCCAAGGGCTGGCGCAGGCGCACAGGAAGCGGAGGGCGGGGAAAGTAGCCGGAGAAGGCGGGGCCGAAGAAACATCCGGTGCTCCAGTGGTCCTAGATTTAGGGATTGTAACTGCCTGGTTATCCCGGCTGTGGTGCTGCTTGTCTTCCGGAGAAGGAACCGTTTGGATAGACTGTACAAAAATGCTGATGGCTTCATCTCTACCAGCCCCATCTCTATCCTCATAGTTGGTCTGTCCGGGGCTCCTCTTCCCACCAAATATACACGCCCAAATTTATAAGAATCAAGGGAAATTGAAATCTTCCTGATCTCTTGTCACAAATGATCTCCAGAGAGAAGAAAAACAAAGTCTGCTAAGTATAAGCCAGGGAGGTGGTCTTAAGTTCATGGGGAAATTATTTAAGAGATCAAGCCTTAAGGATAAACAGTGAACATTTTCAAACGGAAACTGTCATTGCATACCTGATTTAAAAACAAATCATTCCACACTTTTATTTAATTTTTAAATTTTCTTTTTGGGGGATTTCTAGACTGGTAGATCTGGAAAATGTCGTGGCTACAGTTTGTTGGCATACAGGGGGAGTCAAAACTACCCAAACTAGAGCCTTAACTAGCTGCAGAGGCTTTTCAGTCAGAACAGAATGTGAGTAAGGCATGTTAACCTCTTTGAATCAATGAGTCATTATGTGATAGACTGGGTCTTAAACTATGCATAAAAGGTAGAATCTAGCAGAATTGGAAATAAGAAATTCTGATCATCTAGATTGGAAAGGTTGGAGCAAGCAAAGAACAGACTGGCTTGTAAAAAGAGAGAGCTTATAATGGGGAAAGGCTTTCGTTGCAGATGTAGAGAGAAGAGGATCCTGGCTGAAGAAAGTATCAAGAAACTCCCTGTCCCAATGCCTTTCTATAACAGTTCTTTCTCTAGATGTGGATAACATTCTTTTTGATAAGTCCCTCGGTATTGTCCTGGATCATTGCATTGCTATTAATCGCAACAATGTTCTCCTGATTCTGCTCATTTCACTCTGCATCAGTTCACTTAGATCTTCCCAGTTCTTTTAGAAATCAAGCTGGTCATCATTCCATATGGCACAATAGTATTCCATCAGCATCACATACCAGAATTTGTTCAGCCATTCTCTAATAGAGGGAGGACCCCTCATTTTCCAGTTTAAAAATAGTGCTATTCATTCTATTCATTCAAAAAAGTTTCTCCACATGGTAAATCATTCCCATCTATGTGTCTTAATTTGACCAAATATAATCTCAACTGGAATACTCAGGGAGTATTTTTATATGATTAAGTAAATTAATGAAAATGAATCTTGGTTAAATAAATCTTACTCATTCAATGTTTGGTCTCATTCCAGTTTCTCTTTGTATCCACAATAGATATTCACTTATTAATCAGGACAAACTGAAAAGTTTCTTTCCTAAAACAAGAAGTATCCCATAGCATCCATGTTTATAGCACTAGTCTCGTCCTTGGGGTTGTTGTTCTTTATCCAATGGAGAAAAAGAATTCTATTCAGATCAGTATGAAACATGGAGTTGCATGTCAATTACTTCATTTTGTTGTGGGGTACATCCACATGTTTTGGGGTGTAATGTTGCACCCCTGGGTTTGGGAAGAATACCTTTTGCAAGAATGCAAGACTCCAAATCTTAGCTTAAAAATAAAAAGAGAAATTTATTAATTTGGAAAGTAATGTTGAGAATGGCCAGGAGGATAGGAAGGTGGAACAGCAAGATGGGAGCTGCTCCTTGGGAGGACAGCATGGATGGAAAAGCCATCCCCCAGACAACATCAATTCTGGGCATTTTCTACTCTTTACAACAGTGGAGATGTGACTAGTGTGGTAAACACTCCATTCGGTGGGGGGTTTGGTCATCTGACCAGGTCTGCCTGAAGACATAGGGGGTGACCCTCATATTTTAGGGGACAGATGGATGTCTGAGATACAATTTGATTATATCAAGGAGGTATATCTCTCTGTACATCTAAAGGACAATCCAAGGAGAATAATCCTCTCAGGGCCCCCTAGGAGTTATCAAATGTTTGGGGTTAGGAGTCACAAGGATAGAAGGGAGCAAAGGAATTTCCCTGCTTATAGTTTGCATGAAACACTTATATAGTTTTGGGGGTACAATGCCCATGCCAATTTCAGCCTTGATCATGTGATTCTATTGGTTAATGGATCATGGATGGCTATGGTAAGATCTCCATGCTTTCAACATAATGATGAGTGGTTTGAATTGAGTTGAATTACATGCAAAATGTGTTGAACCATGAGAATTATAGCAAAATCCCTTTGTCAAGGAATATTCCTAGGTTCTGAAGCCATTCCTTGATTTCAGTAGACTAGATAGCTATCTTTAAGGGTTTCCAACATTTTCTCTAAAGGTTTCAATGTGATATACAGAAGACTTACCTGCCTCAATACTGCAATAATCTTAAAGCAAACAAATGGGAGTTCTGAATTAGTGTCCACTAAAAGTATGTCAGTGCTCTATGAGGCTTTAAAATTTAACTAGAAAAGGAAACCAATTAACAGAAAGGAAAAGAATTTGGTGTTATTCAGGGCATTTATTTGATTTCATATATTTCCTCTATTATCATCAATGCATAGAGCTTCATTAAGGTACTGTGGGGGTTTATTTGCTTAAAAGGAGTGTTTTCATTCAATACCTATTCTAGACAAAGGAAATAACTCATAGTTATGGAATGAGTTTGAAAACTTTTAATTTTTTTTTATATAGATTTTTTTTATTTTAAACCCTTTAACTTCTGTGTATTGACTTATAGGTGGAAGAGTGGTAAGGGTAGGCAATGGGGGTCAAGTGACTTGCCCAGGGTCACACAGCTGGGAAGTGTCTGAGGCCGGATTTGAACCTAGGACCTCCCATCTCTAGGCCTGGCTTTCAATCCACTGAGCTACCCAGCTGCTCCCGAAAACTGTTTTAATTTGACTACCAGTACTAGAACCATCAGGGATTATTGTCATAGGTAGATAGATAGATAGATAGATAGATAGATAGATAGATAGATAGATAGATAGATAGATAGATTGTCATAGGTAGATAGATAGATAGATAGATAGATAGATAGATAGACAGACAGACAGACAGACACAGACACAGACACAGACACAGACACAGACACAGACACAGACACAGAAACAGAGACAGAGATATCCTTACCTTCTGTCTTATAAGGGCTAGGCAATTGGGGTTAAGCAACTTGCCCAGGGTCACACAGCTAGGAAGTATCTGAAGTCATATTTGAACCCAGGTCCTCCTAACTCCAGGCTTTGCTCTCTATTCACTATGCTACTGTCAACTTGGGGAAAAACAGAACCATTAAAGTAGTCAGCAAAACCAAATTTTTAATCAGGAAAGAGATAGGTCCATAATAATCAGCTGCTACCCAGAGTCAAGCACCAAATACTACACAGAGTCGAGACCCTGAGAGTGAGTGAGAGGATCACTGCTTTAGATGATTCTCTAAACAATAATAGAACATAAGGATCTTATAAATACCTTTTGGGGAATTAAGCACATCAAACATACACTGACAGGTTGTAAGCTGGCTTGGGAAAGAGGCTGCAGCCAGAGGCTGGAGTATCAGGGAGTGGTCTACTACAATGGATACTAAAAGGATAGTTGCTGAACAGGGATTGGTCTTCTAGGGAACTGATCTTTTATACAATGGGGGAAATTTCTAAGACTAAAAGGGTGATTGAGCATTTGAACATTTCTATTACTGCTATTCACTTCACTTAGTGGGCGCTGGGAGATCCCCTATTCAATCTAAGACCAAGTCACTTTAGGACTTCCCTTAAAGGCAAGTTCTCAAGGGAAATGGGCAAACTTGGGTCTTCCAGAATTCACATTGACACTACTTAGTTATATATTTGTATGAAATGACATGGCTTAAAGATATCAGAGACCATCTAGGTTAGCAGAGGCAAGTTTGAATCTTTCTCATTAGAAAGGAGTCATGTCCTAATGGCATGCCAAAAGTATGGGTACAGAGACAAGCATTTTATAGATTTGTGATACAAGGTCCCCTCCCCTCTCTGTTTGACACCTCATGGTCAGGGCTGAGTTTACAATCTAGGTGTGAGAAAGTCCAGCCAATTAGAAAAGGACAGGTTACACAGCAAGAGCCCCATCACAGCATGAGCTTCATCACCAGTTTCAGCAAGCTACTGTGGGGAGAAGTTATAAAGAAGTAGCTAAGTCTTTAGGAGTGGTTCTTCTGACTTCCAAAAGTCAGAAGAGATAAAGAGATAGCTTAATGATTTGCTCTCTTCAAGATAAGAGATCTCTCAACTCTCTGGGTCTATTGGCAATAACAGAATATCCTTGAGATCTTGTTTTAAAATCCTAAGCAGGTTTTCCTTCTCTAATGGGATCTATAATAAAATCCCACCCAGAGAAGAACAAATTAATTCTTTTCTCTCACATATTCAATTCAATTAAAGAAAATGAGCCTTGGTTAAATACAATCTTAACTACTGAATACTTTGTCTCATTTCAAATAGTTTCCCTTTTTATCCACAACAGATATTCATTTGTAAATCAAAACAAATGGAAAAGATGCTATACCAGAACAAAGTAACATATAACATCCTGATTTGTATTAATGGTCTTGTCATTGAGGTTAATGTTTCTTTTGCCATGGTCTTATGGGGAAAAACCGGAGTTAAATTAAATATTTATCTGGGTTCAGAAGGGTGAGTAGAAGACAGGAATGGACATTAGGTGGGGACTTAAGCTGGCGAGATTGGGTTTGGCAGTTTGGGAAATGGTAGTTGACAAGAGTGACTGTTGGGCCTTAACTGGCACACTGAACCTCCTAGCCAGGGAGTCTGTGAAACCAACAAGTGACAGGGTAGTACAAGGACACAAGAATTATAAACACATGGTTTTAATAATAATTGAGGGTCAGAGATAATGGAGAAAGGTCACACTGAATCTAATCACTAGGGACCACATAGGGGCTGGGAGAATGTAACCTACACTACACAAATCAGACTATTAAAGACTAGAAGGGAAAATAGGTCTCTCACAAAGCCATGTCCACTTCAGCTCCTCTTGATGGCACAGGAAATGGGTCCACAGAAAGGTAAATATAGGAGATGCTAATCAAGAAGCTTGTCTCAGACTGGGATGTCCACCACCCCAGCTAGATCTTCTTGCTCACTTGATCTTCCCTGGAAGGTCTCCCCTCTCAATGGTAACTCCACACTCCTAGAGCTCCTCACTGGGCAGGTAAAGGCATCCACACCCTCTCCCTTTCCCAGCTTGACCAGAGTCCTCAAGGGCAAACAGTTTTTTCCCCCCTTCATTCTATTTAGAATGTCCCTGGCTGACAGCCAAGGCTTTTTCCCTTAGTCTGTCTGCTAAGCCTGCTTTCCTCCTTTTAAAGCCTATACCTATTACAATGGAGAATAATAATCTGTTGCCCCCTCTACAATCAGGGACAGGTAGAGTTCTTGACTGGAAGGAACAAACAACTGACATGAATGAAAAAAGAAAGAATGAAAAAAAGAAGTGAGAAAGAAAGAGAAAGAGAAAGAGAGAGAGAGAGAGAGAGAGAGAGAGAGAGAGAGAGAGAGAGAGAGAAACATGGAAAGGTTTTGAAAATAGCTTGAGCTGATGGTCTAGCTTGAGGTATTTATTAAGAAAAACCATTACACATTAACATCTGGCAGATATCAGTATCAGACAGGGGGAAACCATACAGATAATTATTTCAAAGGAATATTTTAAATATACAAAGTCTGGATAAAACACAGAATTACTCAATTCTTATTGCTGGTAAAATTCATGAATTTATGGCTATGTGACTAGAAACAATAAGGATAGAGAGAGGGGAGTCCCAAATCTCTGTGCCTAGGCCAATTGTGCCTTTGGTTATACTAAATCCAAGGATGTCTGAGATGCTAATTAGGAATGCTAATGTAAACACTGGTAACTAGGCCAATGGTCAATTATAAATTCAGCCCATATTGCCAAGGAATAGACTTTTAGGAATTTGAAAAATGTCCCCCAGATATTTTTAGAAGGCCAGGGCTTGTTAACTCATGAGGCTTTCTGATATTGTTACAAGAAAATTGCTTTCACAATATTTTGTCTTTTACTGAATCCTTGCTTTTGCCATAAGATCCAGTGTGTGCTATAAACAAAAAGGGCCTAGGGAGATATAGGTATACAGTGATGTGAATGTATCTAGGTATTCTCCCTAGTTGCAGATGATGGAGGAACACCAACCCCAATCACCCTTGATGGTTGTTATAATTTTCCCTTTTCTCTAACAGTTGCCCAGGGAGGACCCCAAAAGGTTAGGTGGATGGGTAATCCTTTCAGGTCCTACCTGGGGTTGGATAAATTATTATAGGGCTTTTGATTTGCCTTGGATCATGTTTGATATCTGATTGCGTTGACTCCCTCCCCAAGGGTCGTGATATAAAGACTACTCAGGAAGGTACTTGTTAAACTCTCTTTATCTATAATCTATAATCAAGGAAAGGATAAATAGGATAAGGAATGGGGATTGGAGACCCTGTCAATCTAATATCTATAATTAGTTGACAATCAGGCCTGGAGGCTATTGATCTAGCAGAAGCTGGAGCTTTATTCTCCACTACCCTCTGGCCCAGCCTGGCCACAGACAAGCCAGCGAATAGGGACTGCTGTTGATGCAGCTGTGTTGGTGATCTTATTTTCTCAGCTTTTCACTATTAGTGTTTGGTGATGTACTAGCTCTCACAGTCTTCAGGAAATATTCAGATTCTTCCTACCCTCTTCTTCATAGACCTCCCACCCTCCCTTCATCACCCAGAGACCTAGAGACCTAAAAGGCTAGAAAGATCCAGAGACCTAAAGACCTAAAGAGCCCAAAGACCCAAAACCAAAAGACCAAAAGACCAAAGACCCTTCCAAGTGGCTGTCAGGGTTATTTATACTGCCACGCCAACCAACGTTTGTCCCTAGCTCATGGCACCTGGGAACATTCCAATGTCTTCCAACTGCCTTTCCTGTCATTCAAGGTGACATCCATCATTTCCCAGGATATGAATATAACATGTGACAGCAACATTTTTCTCATGGTAATTCTTTCCTTGTAATCCCTTCATAGTCCAATTCCACTGGAAATAAAACCTTTGCATTTTATGCCAATTATTCAGTTTCCGCCTGAATATGCATCTGTTTTTCAATTATATATTTCTCAGTAAAAACAGATAGTTTTACTGGAATTCTCTTAGTTAGTGGATCATGAATGCCTATGTCAAAAATCTCCTTTCTTCCATGTAAAGATGAGAGTTGTATGAATAGTGTTGAATTACATGCAAAATGTACCAAGTTGTGATGATTATTGCAAAAGTCCCTTGATCAAGAATATTCCAAGGCTCTAAAGCAATTCTCTGATTTCAGTAGCTAAAGAGTGATCTTCTTGAAGGCTTCCAACATTTTTCCTAAAGGTTGCTATGTGACATATATAAAAGATGGGGCACCAGGGATGTTAAAATGTGATCTAAATGGTTTGTGGGTACACACACTGGGTTGAAGGAAAGACAGGACCAACCAGGATAGGGAGACCAAGGTTCACTGCCAAGCAGCTGTTAACTGTCAGGAATGACAGTTAGGCCAATGGTCACCCAGCTCACCACTAGGCCAGGGTCTATGGAACCAGCAGGCAAGGTAAAAGCTTTTAACAATTTAATTGTGAGTAACTAAATAAAAGATGGGATAGGGGATTCTACACTTAAAACCTAAAGGGCAAACCACAGGGGCAAGGGGAGGACTTGACTACTCTAATCTAATTGACCTAAGCCAGGCAGGGCCCAAAGGAGCAGTACTGGAGTCTCTGGGAAGGCTGCTTCAAACCTGGTTCCAGCCAGGTTTGGCCAACACAGCTAAAGGGCCTGAGGGTGGCTTTGGGGCTCACGGTTATCCAAGGATGATCACAGGATGCCAAGAGCCAAGGTGGTCCAAGGTACCCAAGTAGAGAGAGTGTGCTTGAGATGCTGTCCACCAGATCCCAAACCCTTCTCCACTTGGTGCATCTCTGCAGGTCTTGTCCACTTGCTGAAAGCCTTTACCTCTCAGGATCCCAGGGAATCTGGATGCAGGGTTTCCTTAACTCTGAGATTTCCCAGGGCTAGCAACAGTTTGTGCCAACCCCAATGGAGTCTCTCTCAGAGCACAAGCCCTACTTCCTGCTCCTTCATTCCATCTTGGAATCCTCCAGCCCTTCCTGCTAGGTCCAACACTTGCTAAATAAATTACTAAATAAACCCTCACAACACATTCTGTAGAAGATTTACCTGTCCCACCATTACATTTGTCTCAGTGCAAATGAATAGGATGTCAGTACTCTATGAGGATATAAGATTCTGCATCTGGCTTTACACTAATGTGTGAAATTAACATAAAAATATACACCAATACCCACACATGTACATTAAGAATGTGTAAATGGAATTAGCTCACCCTCATTCATTCTTTAGACTTTAGCCACCATGAATAATGTCACCCCACCCAACTTAGAATTAAGTGGGGAGGGGGAGGTTTGTGACCCACATGTAATATTAAGTGACAAATCTAAAACAAGTGACTGCCCCCTGGGCAGTCCAAAACAGGGTTGAGGCTGCCATTTGTCCACATGAAACTGGAGGTAGACAAAAGCTGCTATCTTTTAAATATGATGGTAACTTCCTGTGCGGGGCTTTTGGAGCTTTGAACTTGGTGTTGAAGGAACTTGGGTGAGAAATCAGGCTGCTTCCCTTTGAATTGTCACAAGGGTAAGTTAGGCTGACTCACTTTCTCTTCCCTTGGCGTTTCTGGAGGCTCTAGCCTCAAGGAGGCCTCTCTTCTTAGAGGAGGCCTTGTGGCTAGAACCCTTGTTTAATTAACCTCTGTGCCCCTCTGCTGGGGCCTATGAAGACTCCCTGGTCCAGGCCTCTGGTCTGGGCCAGAGTTTCTCTCTTTGATTTTCCCTACCTTCAACCTTCCTAAATTGTAAATAAACTACCATAAAAGTCATCCTGACTTGGGCCTCTTATTTGGAATCGAGTAAGTGATCCCTGGCGACCAAACTTTAAATATCTAATCCAACCATAATCTTTCCCATTTTTCCCTTTTACAAGAAAGAATGCCAAGTCATGTGATCAAGAGACCTAATGGCCACCTGAAACCTTGACTTCTTGAATTGACTGGCAGATGACGTGCCTGGTCATGTACCTGGAGGACAGAACTCATTACCCAGACTATCCTATCAGAGAGCCCAATCGAAGTAATGCCATTGGCCATATAAAAGATGAGACCCAGCAGTAGTGGAAGTCTTTTTTGGCATGGGCCTTTCCTCACTGTCCAACAGTCTCTGATCTTATCTCCCCCATGCTGGCATTTGTAAAATGGGCTGAATCTGAGAACTGAAGAAGTATAGCGCAGCTGGGAAACTTTGGTAGTTAGAAAGACCTAGTGGTATTTTTCTCTTTTTTTCTTTTACCTTTATGGATAAATAATAATTATAATTCAATATGTAGTCTCCAAGATTAATTTTAATTATAACACTTAAAATATGTCAGTACTCTATGAGGACATAAAATTTTATTGGAAAATGAAAAGTTCCCCAGGGAGAGGGAGAAGTTTTATTCTGATTCCTAGTATTTGTTTGACTTCTTATATCTACCCTATTACCATCAATAAACTTTCTTTGCCAAGAAAAAAGTTATCATTCAAAACGTGTTCTTGATATAGTAAATAATTCTTGCTATGGATTGAGCCAGAAAAGTATCATAAATTGACTAAAAATATTCCCAACTGATTGCATATTGAATTCAATTAAAGAAAATGAGTTGGTTAAATTGAAAGTTACCTACTGAATATTTTGTCTCATTACAAATGGTTTTCCTTTTTATCCACAATTGGTAATCATTTGTTAATAAGGAAATATTGTAAAGGTTCTCCACAGAAACAAAGAATGTCATATAGTATCTTTCTTGGAACGCTTTGTCTTGTTAGTGGAATTTATATTTCTTATCTAATGAAGAGAAAGAATCCAATTCATTTTTTTTTAACCCTTACCTTCCATCTTGGAGTCAATATGGTGTATTGGCTCCAAGGCAGAAGAGTAGTAAGGGTAGGCAATGGGGGTCAAGTGACTTGCCCAGGGTCACACAGCTGGGAAGTGTCTGAGGCCAGATTTGAACCTAGGACCTCCCATCTCTAGGCCTGGCTCTCAATCCACTGAGCTATCCAGCTGCCCCAAAGAATTCAATTCTATTTGAAATGAAACCTTTGAATTCTGTTCCAATTATTTCATTTCAGCCTCACTTATATGATTAATGGATTATGGATGGTTAGTGGATCATGGATGCCTGTGTTAAGATCTTCTTGTTTTCCATTTAATGACCAGAGGAGTTTGAATTAAATCAAATTATATGAAAATCTATTCAACTTTGAGCATTTCAGCAAAAGTTTTTTTTTGTCAGGGAATATTGTAAGTCTCTGAATTCATTTCTTGATTTAACTACAAAATTTTTTTTTATCTTGGATAAATATGCAGAACAAAATCTACCAGATTTTAATTATTCCTCTTATTCCTTGAAATCTAGTTCTAAAGATAGGTAGTTGGGTGTGGTTGACTGTACTGTGAGAAGTTTATTCAAATCAACTTTGGGTCATTACAAAATAAGACTTCATGAACAATCACCGACATTCCTCTTAAAAGCTGCAATGCTCTCCATTGTGTCACTTTTTTCAATCATCTCTTAGTGACCCGGAAGTCAAAGACCACTGAGTAAATTCAGGTATAGATAAACCCTCAGAGAAAGAACCAAGGGACCAATGAGATGGAAAATATTGCACAGGCACTGCCCCCCTGGGCAGCCCAGGAAAATTAAGAAACTATGGTTGGTTCCTGAGAAGTGACGTGGGAGAGTTAGTGGGTAGAGTAAAGAGATTATAAGGTCAGACCAGAAGCCTGTCTGAGTTTTCTGGCTGGACCATGGAGAATAGAAAGAACCTTTGTCAGAGTTTAGCTATAGGTCTATCATGGCAGCTAATAGATTAGAAAGCTAGGTATTTCTCTACTTCTTTCCTACCTTTCCCTGTCTTTACTAATAATATTACTTTGGGGGCAACTGGGTAGCTCAGTGGTTTGAAAGCCAGGCCTAAAGACAGTAAGTCCTAGGTTCAAATCTGGCCTCAGACACTTCCCAGTGACCTGGGCAAGTCACTTAACCCCCATTGCCTACCCTTACCACTCTTCTGCCTTGGAACCAATTGGTTCCAAGACAGAAGGTAAGGGTTTAAAAAAAATAAAAATAAATACTATTACTTTTATTTAATAAAGTTATTAAGCTACTATTAGCCTCATAATTTTAATTATTACAATGGGATGTTTTCCTTATTGGTGGAGATCACATTAACTTCATCATTAATTCCTTATGGATTTGTTCCCCCTGGATACATTGGACCTTGTGCAGAAGTGATGGTAAAAATTGAGAATGTGGATTAAAATATTGTCCTGGGCAGTGTGGATCTCATTACCAATCATTCTCTAATCTTTTTAGGAGAGGGTTTTGGATAAAATACATTTAAAGCCTTGGATTTGATGGTTTGAGTGATATACCCACTAGATATATCCCAAATATTTGGGATACAGTCATCCCTTGCTATATTATGTTTTACTCATCACAATTTCACTGTATCGTGGGTTTAAAAAAAATCTAATTCTGTATCATGAAGTTTTCGCTATATCTCAAATTTTTTTGTAAGAAATCATCAATTTATTGAATGAAAAATCCAACAGCAACTCCCCCACTACCCAAGGCCCAACCAAGAGAGCATCTGAGCCCAGGAATGGTGTTTTGGACAGCAGGGCTGAGTAACAAGACCTGGGGGCACAGGAGGGCTAAGACGGACTAAGAAGGGAGAATGCCTTTCTGTCCAAACCTCTGGGATGGGGACAAGTTCTGGGGAAAGTAAGGGGTCTCAGTGGACAGAACACTGACTAGAGGACTGAGGCCCTAGCACCTGGAGTTCAATCCTCCCCCACCCATTTTCGGGGTGGGAAAAGGGGAAGCTAGGGCTCAGACCTGCATTTACCATGAGGAGGCATGAGGCCTATGGACACACAGTTAGGCTGGGGCAAGGACAAAGAGTGGAGGGATCCTAGCAGGAACTAGCCCAATCTGGAAGGCTACACACAGAAAGAAAAGAGAGAGAAGGAACAGGTACTGGGGTGGGAGCCTGGGGGAGGCAGGACTGGACTAGAATATGGATGGGCACCAGTGTTGGGAGTAGAGAAGCCAGAGTGGGCAAGGCCTGGTGCACAGGGGAGTCACATAGAATGAAGAAGAGAGAGCAGGCTAGAGTAGGGTGGTGGGAGCAGAAACCAATGAGTTCTTGAAGACACATACACATTGACAGGACACTTTCTAGTTTACGGAGAATGTTGGGCAAGGTCCCTAGAAGTGGGGCCCAAGGACAGAGGGGCCCTTTCCTAATGTGCCCAGCTAGTCAGGAGCCAGAGAGGCTTGGCCACATTCACTGCCCCTTTCATGCTGGCTGCCTGACCAGCTCTGTCCCTTTGGCCTCAGCCGCCCTGTATGTCCCCCCAAGCTGACTTAAAACAGAGATGATGTTCCTAGGTTGGAGTGGGGGTTGAACTAACTCCTAACCAACAGCTGGAGACCCATGGGTGCCCCTCATCAGGGCATGTTCTGTATCCTCGGTGCTGATTGACTCAGTGACTGTGGCATCAATCTGTTTGTTCTCCTGCTACTTTGTGAATTTTCACCTATCATGGGGTGTCTGGAACATAACTCCTGCAATAGGTGAGGGATCAGTGTATATCCAAGTGAGCTTGAAATTTTCTAATGAAATTCTTAGAATCAGTAGAAAAGTGAGCACTCTGCTCTGGTATGTCCAGATTTCCCACTACTCACTAGAGTTGTTGGGATTAACTGCAAATAATTCTAGTATTTCCAAAATTCGGTTAGGGGACACAATACCTACATATTTCAACAATCCATGAAGACTGCAGAGAGAAGAGGATAAAAGCAAGAGGTTCTAATGAATACTGTAGGTACTCTAATCTGTTCCCTTTCTGCTCTGAACCTGGGGTATTTGGCTTTGAAGTCTTCGTGGTACCACAGGAGTTGAAGGATAGGTTGACTCTGATAAAATCAAGAGGTTGAGGATGTCCTGGTTAAGATGGTGACAGAGTAAAAAGCAGCTGCTTAACCTCTCCTAACCAAAACATATAGGACTCCTCAAGAAGACATAAAAACAAATCCAGAGGAACAAAGGGACCCCACAACAGCATTGGAGGTATGTGGAATCAGGGCATTTCCATGCTATGAAGGGGTGAAACAGCTCTCAGTAAAATGCAAGCTGAGAAACCCCCTCCCCACCCCACACCACCCACAGTGCCAAAGCCAGTGCATAAGAGTTAAAGCAAGTTGTGGGCATGCATTAAGTCCTTGGCAGCTACCTGGGGTCACCAGGGCTTGCACCTGAGAGCAGCAAGACTTAAGACCCCAAGAGGCTAAAGAATGCGTGGACTTTGAACACAGACCATGAGTGTGAGTGCGGATGCAAGCCCAGACACGAATCCTGAGTGCAGGTGAAGACTTAGATCTTGAGCACAGACGAGGACCTTGAGTGGGGACCCAGTGCAAAGGGGTGCACAACTGTGGAAGCAGCGCCCTGAGACTGGTAAAGGAGCCTCAAGCAGAGGAACAAGCAAGGGGACCACCAGGAGGCTTGACCTTGAAAACAACTAGACCTGAGACCTCAGGAGCCTAAAGAGCACAGAAAGACCCTGAGTGTGAGGATAAACTTGAGAGGGCGCAGGGCTAACAATGGCAAGCCAGAGACAAGAACCCCAAAAGAGAAAGATCATCAAGAAGAAATCTGTAACACTAGACAACTTTTACACAGAGAAAATCCAGACAACAGAGCAAACAGCAGAGGAGAACAAACAAGTAATCATATCCAAACCTTCCCAAAATAATGAAAACTGGCTAAAGCTATTTAAGATTTCAAATCTGAGATGATGAGAAAGATGGAAGAGATCTGGCAAGAAAATAACAGTGTAAAAGGCAGAATTTTGCAATTGGAAAGTGAGGCTCAGAAATCAAATGAACTGATAAGCAAATTGAACACCAGAAATGACCAGATTTAAAAGGAAAACCATTCCCTAAAGGCTAGAATTGAGCAATTAGAAGCTAATGATCTCTCAAGACAGCAAGAACAAATAAAACAAAGTCAAAAGACTGATAAAATAGAAGGAAACATGAAATACCTCATTGAGAAAGTGACAGACCAAGAAAATAGGTCTAGAAGAGACAATCTGAGAATCATTGGTCTTCCTGAAAAAGCAGAAATTAAGAGAAATTTGTACTCCATACTAAATGAAATTATTCAGCAAAATTGCCCTGAAGTTCTACAACAAGAGGGCAATATAGACATTGAAAGGATCCATAGACCACCCTCTACACTAGACCCAGAAAAGACAACCCCCCAGGAATATAATCGCAAAATTCAAGAGCTTCCAAGTAAAAGAAAATTCTTTTACAAGAAGCCGGAAAGAGACAATTCAGATATCAAGGAACACCAATCAGGATCACACAGGATATGACAGCCTCCACATTAAAAGACTGCAAGGTTTGGAATTCAGAAAGGCAAGAGAACTGGGTCTACAACCAAGAATCACCTACCCATCAAAACTGACTATATACTTCCAGGGGAAAGTTTGGGCATTCAACAAGATAGAAGATTTCCAAGTATTTGCACAGAAAAGACCAGGACTAAATGGAAAGTTCAATATCCAACCACAAAAATCAAGAGAAACGTGAAAAGGTAAATAAGAAAGAAAGGGGAAAGAAAGAAAACTCGTATTTTTTAAATTTGCCTCTTTAAGGGCTTCAATGTGATCTTATTGGTATTCCCATGTGGAGAAATGTTATGTATAATTCTCTGTAAGGAACTCTATTCACTATTATAGTATTCACTATTATAGTAATTAGAAGAATTATTCATAGGGAGAGGTTGGAATACTAAATGGTCTAAGATGATATGGCGGTGGGAAAGAGGGAGGTGAATAGTAGAGGACACCAAGAGAAACTTGAATGAATAAGAAAAATAGGATATTCTATTACGCACAAAGAGGACACAGGAAGGGGAAGGGATGAATACTATTATAAGAAGGAGAAGAAGAGAGCATTAAGAGGTAATATTTAAACCTTACTCTCAGTGTAATTAACCCTGAGAGGGAAGAGTAGCTTTATCCATTGCGATATAAAACTCTATCTAACCCTACTGAGAAAGTCAGAAGGGATAAACCAAGGGGAGCAGAGGAGTGGAGAGGTCAAAAAAGGGAGGGGAGAAGAAGGAGGAGGGGATTCACTAGGCCTTAAAAATAAAAAGAGGGGAATCATAAGGGAGGGGGTAAAAAGGGAAGTAAATCAAGGGAGGGGACAAGGGTTACTGGCATAAAGCAAACCACTGGTTTAAAAGGAAATAGGATAAGAAGAAGGGGTAGAACTAGGAGAGGATACCAAAATGTCAGCGAATACACAACTGATAATTATAATTCTGAATGTGAATGGGATGAACTCATGCATAAAAAGGAAACAAATAGCAGAGTGGATTAGAAACCAAACTCCTACCATATGTTGTCTACAAGAAACACATATGAGGCGGGTAGACATACACAGGTTTAAGGTAAAGGGCTTGAGCAAAATCCTTTGAGCCTCAAATGAGAAAAAGAAGGCAGGAGTGGCAATCATGACTTCTGACAAAGCCAAAGTAAAAATAGATATGATTAAAAAAGACAGGGAAGGTCATTATATCCTAATTAAAGGCAGTATAGACAATGAGGAAATAACATTGCTCAATATGTATGCACCAAATGGCATAGCAACCAGATTTGTAAAGGAGAAACTGGCAGATCTCAAGAAGGAAATAGATAGTAAAACCATACTAATGGGAGATGTAAATATCCCTTTTTCAGATCTAGATAAATCAAACCAAAAAATGAATAAGAAAGAGGTAAGAGAGATGAATGAAGTCCTAGAAAAATTAGATTTAATAGATATGTGGAGAAAAATATATGGGGACAATAAGGAATACAACTTCTTTTTAGCTGCACATGGTACGTTTATAAAGATTGACCATGTAATAGGGCATAGAAACATTGCAAACAAATGCAAAAGAGCAGAAATAATAAATGTAACCTTCTCAGATCATAATGCAATAAAAATAATAATTAGTAAGGGCACCTGGACAGACAAATCAAAAACTAATTGGAAATTAAACAATATGATTCTCCAAAACCAGCTAGTCAAAAAAGAAATTATAGAAACAATCAACAATTTCATTGAAGAGAATGACAATGATGAGACATCCTACCAAACTCTGTGGGATGCAGCCAAGGAAGTACTCAGGGGGAAATTTATATCCTTGAGTGCATACATTAACAAATTAGGGAAGGCAGAGATTAATGAATTGGGCATGCAATTTAAAAAACTAGAAAGCGAGCAAATTAAAAATCCCCAGATGAAAACTAAATTAGAAATACTAAAAAATCAAAGGAGAAATTAATAAAATCAAAATAAAAGAACTATTGAATTAATGAATAAGACTAGAAGCTGGTATTTTGAAAAAACAGATAAAATAGAAAAAGTACTGGTCAATCTAATAAAAAAAAAAGGAAAGAAGAAAACCAAATTGACAGTATTAAAGATGAAAAGGGAGACCTCACCTCTAATGAAGGGGAAATTAAGGCAATCATTAAAAACTATTTTTCCCAATTATATGGCCAATCTAGGAGATATGGATGAATATTTGCAAAAATACAAGTTGCCTACATTAACAGCAGAAGAAATAGAATACCTAAATAATCCCATATCAGAAAAAGAAATTGAACAAGCCATCAAAGGACTCCCTAAGAAAAAATCGCCAGGGCCTGATGGATTCACAAGTGAATTCTATCAGACATTCAAAGAGCAACTAATCCCAATACTATACAAATTATTCAATATAATAAGCAAAGAAAGAGTCCTACCAAATTCCTTTTATGACACAAATATGGTACTGATTCCAAAGCCACGTAGATCAAAAACAGAGAAAGAAAACTACAGACCAATCTCCCTAATGAACATAGATGCAAAAATTTAAAATAGAATATTAGCAAAGAGGCTCCAGCAAGTGATAAAGAGGACCATCCACCATGATCAGGTGGGATTTATACCAGGAATGCAAGGATGGTTCAACATTAGGAAAACCATCCACATAATTGACCATATCAACAAGCTAACAAACAAAAATCAAATGATTATTTCAATGGATGCTGAAAAAGCCTTTGACAAAATACAACGCCCATTCCTATTGAAAACCCTGGAAAGTATAGGAATAGAAGGACCTTTCCTAAAAAATAATAAACAGTATATACCTAAAACCATCAACAAGCATCATATGCAATGGGGATTTAGAAGCCTTTCCAATAAGATCAGGAGTGAAAAAAGGTTGCCCATTATCTCCTCTATTATTTAACACTGTACTAGAAACACTAGCAGTAGCAATTAGAGAAGAAAAAGAAATTGAAGGTATCAAAATAGGCAATGAGGAGACTAAGCTATCACTCTTTGCAGATGATATGATGGTCTACTTAAAAAATCCTAGAGAATCAACTAAGAAGCTTGTAGAAATAATCAACAACTTTAGCAAAGTTGCAGGATGCAAAATAAATGCACATAAATCATCAGCATTTCTATATATTTCCAACACATCACAGCAGCAAGAGTTAGAAAGAGAAACACCATTTAAAATTATCCTAGAGGGGCAGCTGGGTAGCTCAGTGGAGTGAGAGTCAGGCCTAGAGACAGGAGGTCCTAGGTTCAAACCCGGCCTCAGCCACTTCCCAGCTGTGTGACCCTGGGCAAGTCACTTGACCCCCATTGCCCACCCTTACCACTCTTCCACCTATGAGACAATACACCGAAGTACAAGGGTTTAAAAAAAAAAACTAAATAAAATAATTATAAAATCATCCTAGACAATATAAAATACTTAGGAAACTATCTACCAAAACAAACACAGGATTTATATAAAAACAACTACAAAACATTTTCCAAACAATTAAAACTAGATCTAAATAATTGGAAAAATATCGATTGCTCATGGGTAGGATGAGCTAACATAATAAAAATGACCATTCTACCCAAATTAATTTACTTATTTAGTGCCATACCTATCAAACTACCAAAAAACTTTTTTACTGAATTAGGAAAAACTATAACAAAGTTCATCTGGGATAACAAAAGATCAAGAATATCAAGGGAAATAATGGCAAAAAATGTGAAGGAAGAAGGCCTAGCAGTGCCAGCTATTAAACTGTACTATAAAGCAACGATCATCAAAACAATATGGTACTGGCTAAGAGACAGAAGGGAGGATCAGTGGAATAGACTTGGGGTAAATGACATCAGCAAGACAGTGTATGATAAACCCAAAGAGCCCAACTTTTGGGACAAAAATCCATTATTTGACAAAAACTGCTAGGAAATTTGGAAAACAATATGGGAGAGATTAGGTTTAGATCAACATCTCACACCCTACACCAAGATAAATTCAGAATGGGTGAATGACTTGAATATAAAGAGGGAAACTATAAATAATTTAAGTGAACATAGAATACTTTACTTGTCAGATCTCTGAGAAAGGAAAGATTTTAAAACCAAGAAGAGTTAGAGAAAATTACAAAATGTAAAATATATGATTTTGATTATATCAAACTAAAAAGCTTTTGTACAAACAAAAACAATGTAGCCAAAATCAGAAGGGAAACAACAAATTGGGAAAAAATCTTTATAACAAAAACTCTGACAAGGGTCTAATTACTCAAATATACAAGGAGTTAAACCAATTGTATAAAAAATCAAGCCATTCCCCAATTGATAAATGGGCAAGAGACATGAATAGGCAATTTTCAGATAAAGAAATCAAAAGTATCAATAAGCACATGAGAAAGTATTCTACATCTCTAATAATTAGAGAAATGTAAATCAAAACAACTCTGAGGTATCACCTCACACCAAGCAGATTGGCTAAAATGAAAGAAGGGGAGAGTAATGAATGCTGGAGAGGATGTGGCAAAACTGGGACATTAATTCATTGCTGGTGGAGTTGTGAACTGATCCAACCATTCTGGCTGGCAATTTGGAACTTTGCTCAAAGGGCTATAAAAGAATGCTTGCCCTTTGATCCAGCCATACCATTGTGGGGTTTTTACCCGAAAGAGATCATAGATAAACAGACTTTTAAGAAAATATTTTTAGCTGCTCTTTTTGTGGTGGCAAAAAACTGGAAAATGAGGGTATGAACTTCAATTGGGGAATGGCTGAACAAATTGTGGTATATGCTGGTGATGGAATACTATTGGGCTCAAAGGAATAATAAACTGGAGGAATTACATGTGAACTGGAAAGACCTCCAGGAATTGATGCAGAAAGGAGCAGAGGCAGAAGAACATTGTACACAGAGACCAATACACTGTGGTAAAATAGCATGTAATGGACTTCTGTACTAGCAGCAATGCAATGACCCAGGACAATTCTGAGGGATTTATGGAAAAGAACACTACCCACATTCAGAGGAAGAACTACAGGAGTGGAAACAGAAGAAAAACAACTGGTTGAATACATGGGTTGAGGCAGACATGATTGGGGATGTAGACTCGAAACTACCACACCAATGCAACTATCAACAATTTGGAAATAGGACTTGATCAATGACACATGTTAAAACCAGTGGAAATACCCATAAGCCATGGGGAGGGTGTGAAGTGGGGGTGAAGGGGAAAGTAAGAGCATGAATTATGTAACCATGTTAACTTTTCTAAAAAATAAATATTAATAAATGTTTTTAAAAAATCAAGAGTTTAAATGTATTCTCAGTGTATTAGTGGGATATTCTTAAGGTTGTAAGTGGGGAAAAGGTTTTTTTGGGGCGGGGTTCAACATATTAAAAGGTGGTCATCAAGAGAAATTTCCCCAATTAAGTAATAACCTCAAGTCAAAATTGACTTTATGGAAGTTTATTTACAATTGAGAAGAGAGAGAAGAAATAAGGAAATAAGAACTAACACAGTAGGTAAATTACTATGATCCTTGATCCTCTAATTAATCCAGGTAAATCTAATTAACCCTCAGCTAAGAGTCAGAGGGCAAGAGGCCCGGAGACCAGAGTGTCTATTAAAGGGAAATTCCTTGAGAGAAGTTCAGGAAGATTCAGTCTTTAAACTCACCATGTGGACTTCTAAAGAAGATATTGAGAGCAGTCTCACCAAAGTCTCAGTGTTCCACCCAGCACTCCTCCACGAACCAGGAAAGCTAGAAGATTCCAGCAGAAGACCTTCTCCTTTTAAAGTGGTCACTTATGCATCACTTCCTGTGCCTCCCTCCTAGTTTGTGTGTCCAATCACAACAGACGCTTCTCTTAGGACAGCCTAGGGGGCAGTCAATCGATTATGATGCTTCATCCATTCTAGCACACGTGGGTTAGGGATCTCCCAAAACTGGAGGTGTTCTCCCCTTTGGTGATTAAATCTAAAGATGGGCAGTGTAGACTTAATCCAATTGTCACAAGGTACAGCCCACAGAATTCTGCTTACTGATTCTTGACTATTCAGAGAATGATCTTAGGATATTTCCTCTGTTTATGATAGAAGATATCAGAAATCATCTCAAAGAAATTCTAGCAAATGACATCATCACAAAATCCAACAGACCATGTACGTTACCTATAGTTGTGTTGTATAAGAAAAATGGAAAGATACAGATGTGTGTTAATCACTGAACTTTGAACAAAAGGACCAAGGTAGACCATGCCTTCCTTCTTTTCCAGGTGCTGGTAGTCCCTAGGAGTTCCAACTTCCCTACTTCCAAGGTAGGCCAAGTGGCCTTTTCAAGCACAAAATCCTCCATACCAAAGAACATGTTTTTTTCACTGACAGGGGCGTTTATCAGTGGAAGCCCCTCCCACTACCATAAAAGTGCCTCTCTTTTTCCTTTTTTCAATCCTTCCTCTTTTCTCTTTGCTTCCCTTTCTTTCTTCCTGATATCAAAGAGATCACTTTCCAATCATTGCTAGTGTTCAATTTGATCATTGCACATTACATACTCCTCTTTATCTCCCAGTTCCCCTCCTAATCTTTCATTCTTCGTCCCATTTTGTAATGTAGTCCCACAAACAATAACAACAAAACGTTGATTCACTTGTAGGCAGGATGCCAATAAGTTCTATCCATAATGTCCAGACCTGCTTCTCTGTTACTTATATTTGATTTCTGCTTTGACCTTGGTCTTTTGATGCATTTTTTGATAGAAATCTTTTATTGTTCTCTATGCTATTACTGTGTTGCTATTTCTATCTGTAAGATTGAAAAAGGGTTTTTTTTGGTTTGGATATTAATATTTAAAGCTGTGGTCACCAAGAAACTGAATAAATACCAATTCCTAAAATGATTTTAGTAATTTATTTACAAAATATAGGAAAGAGTGGAAGTAGAGAGATGAGAAGAGGGTAGAGTAAGAGATCTAATTTAATGAACTAGATTTGTATTCAAGTCTGGGCTTTACTCTGGCAGGGCTCCAGAGGCCCAGCTGGAGAGCCTAAAAGTCAATTAGCAAGGGGTTTAGCCACTAGGACTTCTCCCAATCAAGGGAGCCTCCCAGAGGCTAGTACCTCCAGGGAAGTTAAGGTAGTCAGTCAACCTTTTCCACTCACTACTTTCTCAAGGTCCCAGCCAGAGCTCCGTCAAGTCCAAACCATGAACAAGAAAAGTAGTCTTGCTGAACTCACTGACCTCTGTTTTAAAGGGACTTCTTTGGTGTCACTTTCTGTGCCTTCCTCTTAGTTTACATGTTCAATCACAACAGACACTTTTCTTAGGACTGCCCAGGAGGCAGTCAGTAAATTCTGATTTGTCACTTACTCTAGCACATGTGGGTCACATGCCTCCCAACTTGTGAGTTAAGTGGAGTTGTTTTACACTTTTGGTGATTAGATTTGAGAATGGGCAAGGTAGATTTAATCTCATTATCACAATCCCCCCCTGTGATCATTTGGGAGACTCGTCTCCACAATTGATTATTTGACACAATCATCTTGTACCCCTAAAAATCTTCTAACTACAATAGTTAGAGATAAGAGGTGAGTAGGAGAGATAGAAAGAGAGAGAGCAAAACCAATGTTTTGCTAGGCGCATTGACAAAAAGCCAATTAGGGGGCAATCCCCTTTGGCATTGGAGTATATAATTCAAAATAATTGTGTTCAATCAATTGCATACCAAAGTTCATTCTGGATGTCTTGGTTCAGTGTGTGTTTATGCAGGCATCTTTTCTGGATTGTCTTGATTCAGTGTAGGTTTCTGTAGGCATCTTTCTCCAAATAGCCCATTTTCAGCTTTTAAAGCATTATCAGGCTTCTTTTTCTGAAAATTTTCTCAAACAAAAATTTAAATCTTGGATTTTATAAAAATACAATCCCCCCTGAAGTTGGTGTTGAAAAACACCCCGATCAGCTCAGGATATATGGTTGAGTTATGAGGGGGTGTGAGTCAGTTATCAAAAGAAAAACAAAAACATAAAAAGAACAAAAAGAAGAAAATTAAACTTTGGGAGAAAGAAATTCAAAATAAGAATCAAAAAATCAGAAATCTATGTATATAAAATTTATAAGTAAACAATAATAAATTCATTACAGGACCTTATATTAGGGTCCAATTAAAGTAAATTCTGTCTCATAAATCTGGACAAAATGCAGTAATATTGCACTTACCCATTTGCAGCCAAGACTACAACAAGTTGCCATATCATAAGAGAGAAAAGAGGACCAGATTTTTATGTAAAAGGGAAGTGTCATTCCCTGGTCTGATTTCACTTCATTCTTGGGGATAGGGGAGCCAGAATGATGGCCAACCTTTGGTACTTGACTGGCAGTGCGGTACAAAGCATCCTACATCTTAACATATGTCAACCATTACAACTTTGAGTCTCACACTAGGTTCAAGTCCTTTAGTATTAGCATAGAAGTTCAACAGTCCTACTTGGATTGGTATGGTCTTTTTTTAACTTGTGCTCCATGGCACTGTGCAGTTTCTCATCAATCCCAATGGAACTGGTTGATCTCCTTGACCTTGTGGCTCTTTTGTTCCCTTCTCCTAGAATCAGTCTTATAAAATTTATCAATGAATGACAGGTTTCCATAGTCTAAAGCTTTTGGCTTTGAATTAATATTAGAACAGATATAAACATATTAATGTAAAACCAAAAAAGATTAATATTGATTACATGTACTTTAAGTACAAGAAATGAAAAAAGGAAAAAAATTAAATATTCTATTAGAAAAATAAAAGGAAAAGCAATAATTAGAAATTCAACATGTTCTCCAAAAACAGTGTCCACTTATCTATGGACTATTATCTCCAATACATGTGACATTTAAAAAAAAACAACTATGAACTCATGAACACTTCTCACAAGTTCTACAGACATAGCAAATCTTTCAACCTTGGCTGAGATATTTTTAACAAAGTCTGCCATCATTCCAAAACGTGACAGAGGAGCCCAGAAAAAAAAAACCACAAACTTCTGAGCTTTTGATGAAAACCCTTTTTTGGGTCTAAATTGTGATCAGGAATTTAGATCATTCTGGTGGAGATGTAGAGTAAAATAAGCTGAAGAATTTTTAAAAATATGCAGAAAGGTATTTAGGCTTCTTGTGAGATGCTCCCTCTTGGGAGCCATCCAGGGGTACCATGCCCTAGGAACATCTTCCTAGCTCCTCTGGTATGAGACCTTTTTATATCTCATCAATTACATTTTTACAAATGCAGAAGGGAGGGTTATATTGTTACGAATAAAATTTATATAGATGGGTATAAATAGAAGTATTAATATTTTAATTAAAGCCATGTTGGTAAAATAAAGAAGACCACACGCCTGCTAAGATCTAATTCAAATTGCCCACCATTACCTTCTCCCACCTGGCTGCCTCATACCAAAGAGACCTCCCCCAATGACATCAGGAGTACTTATACTGTTCATCGACATAATCACACTTCCTGTCTACCTGTATTACAAGAGGAATCATGGGAAATGTAGTTTCCAAGTACCCAAAACGTCCACAGGAAGTTTATGTCACATATCTAAATATTTAAAACTCAAATGAACCCCAAATTTCCACTAACACAATATAATAATCGTTTCAGCTACTAAATGAACCCTTACCTCTTGTTACAAGGAACTCAGGCAGATAAATGATCAAATGTAGTGGATGCTACTAAATATCTGAAAATTACTTCTGAAAACTCCTTAAAATCAATTGAGATAGGGGGCAGCTGGGTAGCTCAGTGGATTGAGAGCCAGGCCTAGAGACGGGAGGTCCTAGGTTCAAATCTGGCCTCAGACACTTCCCAGCTGTGTGACCCTGGGCAAGTCACTTGACCCCCATTGCCTACCCTTACCACTCTTCTGCCTTGGAGCCAATACACAGTATTGACTCCAAGACGGAAGGTAAGGGTTTAAAAAAAAAATCAATTGAGATATTTAGCTCATTAAATTCTCTAAAAGTTGTATACAGATTGTAACCAGTTTAATGGAGTCCATCCATAATATATGTGACAATTAATAAACAAAATTAAATCTTAAAACAAACAATCAGTAAATGCAATATATGTGACAGGATTGGTACTGTATTCTAGAGTCCTTTTCTTCAATTCCAATAGCCATATTACAAAGACTTGTTCATTATTATGGTGGGGAAACAAAACTGAAAAGAATTAATCATTAATAAAACAATGGAGTCTGAAAAGGCTTAAAAAGTTACCTCCAGAATCATTAAATTTCCTTCTCCTCCCCATTATCATTATCCATTTGGTTTGCTTTGGTCACACCTCTGGGGATCCCCATACCAGCACTGAGCATAGTGTGGACAAAACCCATATTGGATGTGTTGCAGATTATTCAGACTGTTTGTTAATCTTCTCTTAAAGAAAGATAGATAGATGGCCACATATCCTGCTATCATAAGCATACCCAGGAACAGTGTTAAGTATATCCACTGTAATATAGTCTCTGGAATTATGAACCAATTTAAATACCAAAAAAAAACAATGCTGTTCCAGCTTTGGAAATGCTATCAAAAATCATTTTGAAAGGTTTTCTTATCATGTTTAAATTTAATCATTAGATTGCTTGTAATTCTAGTTTTTGTCAGTAGATGATGATATTGACTAGGTTTTGCCTTGACTAGGGGTTAAGGTCAAGGTGTGAGAATTTACAAGTAAGGATGTGGTTCCTTTAAGTACTTCACACTTTTAGATATGTCAGGTGGGGCAATCATGAGTTATTATGGCATTAGGGGACATTTTCTGCAACTTCAAAACTTCTGTTGCCTAGCTGGGGTCTGTTTGTTTCTTGTTGCCTATCTGGGGTCTCTGGGTTTATCACTAAGTTGTTAGCATGCTTCATTGCATTATGTCAATGAAATAATTCCTCTCCCCCCACCTTTCTCCCTACACCCCTTCACTTCCCAACCAGGAAAATAAATGATTGTGCTCTGCATAAAAATACCATTAGGAATGTACTTTGATTCATATAAAATTGGCTCCCACAGAGGCTGCATCAGAACCAGCAACCTCAGTACCCAAAGTCATTTTTTTTTAGCTGCTGTCCATAACTTCAGCCATGTTCCTTCTATAATATTAAGTGAATAGTGTGATCAAGCATACTGGTGGCAAAAATCAAACCCATATCATTCTGCCCATCCAGTCCATTTAACCATGACATTTCACCTGCCAAGAAGTTACAGCCCCTCTTTGACTTACTGTTGCTCAGGAAAATGTCAGTGGCTGGTCAGATTCTCTGTCCTTAAGTCCATGATGGTAGTGGTTATCAAATAACAGAGCAAAGATGTCTCCAAGGTCAAGTGATACCAAATTTGCTGGCAAAGTCCCACTGATAAAGTCCTAGGGCTGAATTACATACAATGTATTTGTCATCAAAATAGAGTCTTGGCTACAAACAGACACTTCCATGCTCAGACACAGACAATGTTTTTAAACATTTGCAGTTGATTTTTTCCAATAGGCCAAATCTTGATTTCATACTTGTCAGCACTAAGGAGAATATGATCTCCAGGACTATGTAAGAGAGACTTGATCTTGTACTTCTATAAAACCACCTTGGTTACCCACTCAGTACGTCTTATGAGTGTGTTCAGGTATGTTCCCATTGATAAGGTCCATACTTTCAGGGTGAAGTCTGCAGAACCACTCACCAAGAGATCAAGGTAATCATTGTAGTCCACACTGAACACCGCACCTATGTGTCCTCGGAAGTTCTGAGTTCAGGCTCCTGAACTCCATTCCCAACAGGCTACTGTATTATCAAAGGATCCCATTATCAATTTCTGTTCATTGAACTTCACAAGTTTGGGTCTGCCTGTCCTGTGCTCACATTCCAGAGTTTTGCAGACAATTCATCTGATCCTGTACAGAGAAGTTCATTTGTAAAGGAGAAAATTATGGTTGGACTGAATATTTAAGAGTTTTGGTTGCCAGGAATTGATTACACAATTCCAAATGAAATACTCAAGTCAGAATGACTTTTATGGTAGTTTATTTACAAATAGAAAGAATGAAAGTAGGGAAGATGAGAGAGAGAAGGGGACAATTACTCCAGCCTGGTCTGAAGGTCTGAACTAGGCAGGGCTTCAGAGCCCCAGCAAAGGGGGCACAGAGGTTAATTAAACAAGGCTTCTAGCCACAAGGCCTCCTCCAAGAGGAGAGGCCTCTTTGGAGGCTATTTCCTCCAGAAAAGACAAGGAAAAGGAGTCAGGCTTTCACTCACCCACATGACATTCCAAAAGGAAGCAGTCCGAGGTCTCAACCCTGAGCTCCTCCAAGACCAAGTTCAAAGGGAAAATCCCCCTCATAGGAAGCTACCATCATATTTAAAAGAGAGTTCTTTGCGTCACTTCCTGTGCCCATCTTCCAGTTCTACATGGACAAATGGCAGCTTAAACTTTGCTTCAGACTGCCCAGGGGGCAGTCAGTTGTTTTTGATTTGTTACTAGTGTCATATTGAAACTCTGGGAGCTGAGAGTCTCATCATTGATTGACAGGTGAAGACCGTTGGACCTCAGAATGTTTCCAGAGGCCATGAGGACAGAGGAGAAAGCGGTTGGCCAAGGGGGTATAAATACCCTGGCAGCCCTGACAGGGGGTCTTTTCCCTTTCCTTGGGACCTGGGATCTGTAGACTCTGGTCTATGGGGATCTGAGGCTTGCTTAGCTCAACCTTGCAAGAACTCCTGTCTGAACTTCACTGACATTTGCTAACCTGTATCCAGACTGTGAATCCTCTTATTCTTCTGTTCCCTAGATATTTAGGTATTCAAACCATCTTTAGTTATCTAGGTATCCCTGGCCCGGGAGGGATCCGGGAAGTGGGCAGGAGAAGAAGTGGGTGGAAAGGGTGGTTCCTAAAGGCTGTGAAAGGCATACTATCTGGCAAGAAGAAAAAGCTGAGACATCATACAACAGCTTGCTTGCTCTGGTTTGGCTGTGGCCAGGCTGAGCCAGAGGAGCTAATAACAAGTCAGAATCACTCACCTGCCTACAGCTTTGAGGGATTAGTATTACCAAAGATTAGTTTAGGGTTTCCTATTCCTCTTCCCATTTCCTAAACATTCCTTCCTTGACAAATATATATAAAACTCTTCAAGTACCTTCCTGGAGTGGTTGTTTCATCACTTCTCTGGGAAGGGAGCAAACGCAGTCAGATAAATGTGTCCAAGGCTAATAGAGCCCAATATTCACCATTAATCAACCCCAGGAGGGACCTGAAAGGGATACCCATCCAGTGACCTGAAGGATCCTGCCTGGGTACTGTTATAAAGGAGGGAGGTGTTACAACAGCTAGCTAGGTGGCAAGACTCAGGTGATCTTGCACTAGCCACATATCTGAACTACCACTACTGTCACCCAATTAAGAGTGGTAGTATCCGGTTTACCCTCTCCTATATTTATAACACTAGCTAGCACACATGGGTCATAGACCTCACCACCACCACCACCACCACCACTTAATTCTTAAGTGGGGTGAGGTGTATGCATTCCTGGTGGCTAATGTCTAAAGAGTAAATAGGGGAGAGGTAATTCCATCTTCACACATTCTTGTGGTAAAGTGTATATACTTTGGCACTGTGTCCACTTAATGATGAGGTTTCAAAGGTTTCGTGGCCCTTCAGTTGATGGGGCCTTAGGACAGACACATGCTGCCTTGGCACCAGCAGGCTGGCAGAGCCTTGCAGCAGCTAGGCCCCTTTGGCAGCCATGACAAGGAATGGCAGTTGCTTCTCAGGTTCTACAGTCTCAGAAGGGAGCCTGGAAAAGCAGCTCCAGAGAGAATAAGGATTCACTCTTTCTTTTTAAACCCTTAACTTCTGTGTATTGGCTCATAGTGGAAGAGTGGTAAGGGTGGGCAATGGGGGTCAAGTGACTTGCCCAGGGTCACAGAGCTGGGAAGTGTCTGAGGTTGGATTTGAACCTAGGACCTCCCATCTCTAGGCCTGACTCTCAATCCACTGAGCTACCCAGCTGCCCCCCAATTGCTTCATTCTCAAAATCAACTTCAAATAAAAATTTCTTCCAATTGTGAAAACAGAATTAACTCTCCCCTTGCCCATTTTTAGCTAACCAAATCAAAATTGCTGTGGTGAATGGAGTGACTCCTTCCTTGATTCTTTGGTGAGGAGACCTTCTCTGCTCCTTGGTGCTTTGGTGGGACACTCCCTTCAGTATGAGTTCTGGTGAGATTCTTGGAAGTCTTAGCCTCATGTGCACTGAAGGTTCTCAATGGATTCTTCAGTGTCTCCTGGTTCTCTGGATTTCAGCTTCCTAATTAGGACTTTGGATTCTGGTGAGATTTGCTTTTAGATTCGCATTTGTGGTCTGGAGACATTGAGATTAAACTTAGGGTATTTGTAGCTAGGCAGTACTTTCTGTCTCTTTCTTACACTTCCTACTTTCACTCTTTCCTACCTCGTTATAAAATAAAGCTTCTCCAGTCATTTTGACTTAAGGGATAATAATTTAAATCAGCAACCACAATATTACTTTATAATTCTAATATTTAGAATAAAATCTAAATTTAAACTTTTACACAATGCAAAGTGTCCTGAACAGAATCATCTATCTGCCAGCCCAAGTTTCTAAAGGCTGTCTGCCATACCTCTGTATAAGCACTTATAATTGTATTCCACTGCTTAGAGGCAAGACAACATTGAGTAACGTCTGAGGACTGAGCCATTTTAACAAATAAAAAACTGAATTCCAGGGGAAGATGTTTGAGGAAGTCTCACTTAAGCAGAGTCTCTAGGTTATTGGAGAGATGCCTGAGCTGGATTGCTCCATTCAGACTAATCAGGTGATCCAGACTTTCATTTTTCTGAGGGCTTACTCCTGGATGGAGTCTTAGGAGAGACACATGCTGCCTTGGCACCAGCAGGCTGGCAGAGCCTTGCAGCAGCTAGGCCCCTTTGGCAACCATGACAAGGAATGGCAGTTGCTTCTCAGGTTCTACAGTCTGGGAGCCTGGAAAAGCAGCTCCAGAGAGAATAAGGATCAGCATGATTTGAGTAGAGAGGTGCCATATTTTGCTTTAAACTATCCACTACTTAGGGTGATTGAATCATGTGTTCCCTTGAGATGGACGTTTAAGATAGATTTTAAAATGTCCCTTTTTAGAAAGGGAAAGCTTGTCCTATAGTAAGATTAGAAAACCTGATTTTTTTCTTTCTGTTTTATCTTTCTCCTTTTGATAATGGGAAATACCTCAGGGATTTCTAATGGATCCCAAAGGAAAGTCCATTGTATAAAATTTTGATTTCATGGGATGATAAGAATGTTCCCATAGAGCCATGGATAATGAGGAAGGAAGCAATTTATTTCTGAATATCTTGATCAAAACAAGTTTTCTCATGACCTAGATATGCTTCATTTTGTGTGGGATGAGAGTCAGTGTATAATTTAGAGTAGTGTTTGGCTTGTAACCCCACTTTTCAAAACACCTTAGTATTACTATTCCTAAAACTAAAACAACTCCTCCCATACTCCATAAGATTTTTAGTTTTCCTGACCTATTTTCCAAAACCTTGAGAAGAGTATCTGTAGCCTAGGAAGAAAGCCAACTATGAAGTAAGCTGAAGGAATAAAGAACAAGAAGTTCCAATTGTATCTTTACTGTCCCAGGCTGAAAATCCCATGATAGTCATGTTTTTGTTTTTTTTTTTATCATGGGGAGCTTTAGGGGTATGTAATGTTGAAAACTCACACTTAAGAACTGAAACGTCACAGCCCCCCACCCCCCGCCCCCTCCTGTGGGATTGGACAGAGACTAGGAGGAGAATCTTATGTCAGGATTATCATAAAAGTCTGTGATTGTAAGTAGAAGGGGAGAGGACATTTTTTCCCTAAGCAAACTGCTTGTGTGGGCAGAATTCCTTTTCCTTCCCTTTCCTTCTCCCTTCCCTCTCTTTCCCCCCCCCCATTTGATGTTTTATCCAAATAAAGCTACTTTTTCTCTGCCAGCATCTTATCAAGTCCCCTGTCTGCTCATTAAAGTGATTTCTGAGGGGTGCAAGCTCCTCCAAAATTCCACTCCACACAATTTGATTTTAAGGCATTAAAGGAGTTAAAGATTGTGGTAGGAGCAGATAATTCCAAAGAGCTTTTTTATTGGTTTGTTTTGGGTCATTTTAGACCAGTCTACCAATCCAATCTCTATACTTCCTTGCTTTCCTCAATTTTCAGTTGAAACTCTTTCAACTCTTGGTTTGATATTAAAGCCCAACCATGCTTTATCTCTTTTCATAGGAGATCTGACTCTCAATGGCTCCTTCCAGCCCCTCCTGCCACAATTCCTCAGTCTCTGGTCCTCTTCCTCCTGTTTCCCTTTTTCTTCCTCTTTCTCCATGTCCTCTCCTCTGCCTTCCACTTCCTTCTTCTGCCCTTCTACTCCTGCTCTTTTTCCTCCTCCTACCACTCCCCTTTTCCTCCCTCTTCTTCCCTTCCCCTTTCTCCTCCTGTCCCTCCCCTTTCTCCCCTTCTCCCTCCCCTTCCTTCTCCTCTTAGTTCTCCCTTTACCCACCTCTCCTGCTATTCTACTCCTTTCACTTTCTTCTCTTACCCCCTCCCTAGCCACATGTGGTATGTTCTATCTCTGCTCAGACTTCAGACTTGATATTGGGTACCAAAGAAATCTCAAATAAAGACATGTTCCCCCCTAAGGGAAGTATCTAAGCATGAATGCAAAGGAAATTTACTAACAATAAGAAAACATGTCTCTTTCCCAGGGACATTGATAGAAGGATAGAAAGGATACCTTCCTTTGATGTTGAACCCTTGCTTGTAATCAAGCGATTCAAGAATATTTTCAGAACATATAATCCATTTTGGACTAACTTCATGGATCTCCCTCTATTCTTTGTTGATGGAAGGAGACAGACAGGCCATTCTAGCAGCAACTAATAATTTTCAGGATGATAACACAAAACAATGGTCTTTAAAAGACTCAAAAGAGGATCCAAACATAGCTGAGGACTATATACAATTATGTGAAGCCAGAGAAGCTTTACTAAGGGCTATCAAGTCTTGCTCTTCAAGACCAGAGAATTAGATAAAATTTGAATATATTAACCAGGAAAAAGATGAGAAGTCAATCTGTTTTTATGTTAGGATTTGTAAGGATAGAGGAATAAGGGATAAGGGAAAATGCAAAAGTTGTCTCTAAAAGGGAGAGAGGAGAATTTAGCCATGAACCCTGGGAAAAGATTCTAGAAGGAGAAAGCACTGCAGAGGAGGGTTTGGGGAGTTAACTGAGTTAACTGTCACTACACAATTGTTCTGCCCCTGAGCTGGAACAGAGAACAGTTCCTCCATTAGCTCCTGTAACCTGACTATTTTCATGAAGAAACTTGGAGGGTTTGGGCTTGGAAGATACCTAGGAGGAGATCTGAGTTTCCCTACAGTGCTGTAGACAATTTGGCTAAGGTAAACCAAAGGGTTTAACATCTGGGACTTTGGGTTTTTTTACCCAAGAAGCCAAGGGGAAGGGGAAGGACTCCAGGCTTGGGGAAAGACTCAGTCCACTTATAAGTCTATTCTCACTAGCCCTTTTAGGAACAATTAAGATTAGTTAATTAAAAATCTAGAATTCTTAGTCTAGAAAGTTAGTCAGTTGGTTTGTGGGTTTAGAAAGATCAGGAAGCTGATAAGAAGAACTTAAGAAAACCAGAAGAGCTTTCTCATGAGAGGAGCGTAGAAAGTGGGTGGATATAGAGCTCTATAGAGTCAGGGACTTATTGGATCTTAACTATCAGTTCCCTAACCTTAATAAGCAACATAAACTTGTGTTCTCATATAGTCTCAAAGGGCTTGCACTTCCCTGGCCCTGGGAAGGTCCCTAGGTGGGTTTTTCATGACCAATGCATCTGGGTCCTTCTCTATCCACGCATCTCTTTTTGGAGATACATTTCTTTTTCAGATTGTAGAATCAGGAGTTAGATATCTTGAGCTGGATGTCTCAAAACAGACAGATTCTCAGATTATAAAAAGCTATGTATCAGTAGTGATAGTGATGGGATATTTTGCCTTGATGACACAATTTGGATATATGATTTATAATCTGTTTTTTTGTGATAATACCAGACTATGTCTATTTTTCCTGAATATGTATGAGAATTTCACATGGTTAAAGATAGAGCTGGACAAATTCATATCATTCATTCCTGGCACAATTGGTATTATATATCCCACCATATAATTATATCATGCAATAAAATTTGTGATCAACAAGATTTTGGACAGAACACAGAATAACATAGATATTTTGGAAATCAATGAAAAGGTCTCTAAACTGGCAGAAATAGTGAAGGAACTTAAAGAGTATAGGGATAACATCAAGACAAAAGAGCCTAAAGAGAAAGAGAAAGTAGAGGGAGCTGAAAAGCCTTTATCAATCTTACCCATTAGAGATCAAATGAGTTTTCAGCCAGATTCAGGAATTATCCATGTAAAATCACACAAACCTTTCACTTCTGGAGACTTGGATAGTCTGAAGGCTAGAATGCCCCAAATTTTTGTAAACCCGTTCAAAGCAATAAAAGAATGTAAATGTGCAAATCCACTTATTTGACCCAATTTTCCAAGATCTAGAAATTTTATTGACAGAATTATTTACTCCTAGAGAAAAAGACCAGTTTATGAATGAGACAAGAAGGAATCCAAACCTTATATCCCAGCCAGAGCAATGGACTGATTTAGAACTGTCCAATAACCAAAATTTAGTTTATCTAAGATGAGCAAGAGAAGATTTGGTCAAGGCTATGAAAAGTTTTGCAAAAACACCAGATAGTTGGGGTCCATTTGAGAAACTGAGGCAGGAAAATGGAGAGCACCCATCTATCTATCTCGACAGGGTTATCGAAACTGCTGAAAACATCCTAGGCTTCTAAAATTTAAATGAGGACAATGTACAACACATTAAAAGACAATTTGTAAAGGGAAACAGCATGCCCATAAAAACCTACTTTCATTTATAGTGTCCAAATTGGGAAGAGTTTAGCCTGGAAGACCTGAGAAAGGCAGCCACATATATATTCTCAGAAGATAGAGAACAGGCTAAGGAAAAGGAGGAAATCATTAAAGAACTAAAACAACAACTTAAAGAGGCTAATGCAACCATAAAGCAAAAATAAATTGATTAAATTAAAAACATAGCTACACTACAAGCTTAAAGACCAAGGAGAGATATACAACCATTTAGACAGAGATCCAATAATCAAAGATGTTTCCTTTGTGGAAAAATTAGACATATAGTGAGATTTTGCAACCTGAAACAACAATTAGACCTAAAAGCAAATAACAAAAAGTCATGGAATAGCAACACAAGACACAACACAAAACAAAATCATTCCCAGTGCTGTGATCACGCGTGTAAAAGCTCAGCTCATGCACCTGATCTGCAGACTATGGAAAGATACATACAACAGGGAGAAAAGCCTCATTACTCACAAATTGTTTCAGGAACTGCTAAGCAAAGTCAGTTATGATGCCAGGTGCATAGGGTAACATCAAAAGGGGAAAAGGGAAAGAGAAATGGGGAAAGTGAAAAAGGAAAATACATAAATAAAAGTAGGGGGCCCAAAAGGAAAAAACAAAACTAAAGAACAGATAGAAGAACGAGACAAGGACACTGAAAACAAAGATGATATTACAAAAGAACATACCAATGACATAATAGAAAAATCAACCTTAAATCCTTATGTCAAAGAATTTCAACCAATAGCGACTGCACAAGAAAAAGCAAACACAGACATCGTCACACCATTCTTAAGTCTCCATGCTAATGCAATTCCATTGCAAACTGATGATGGATTGCAAAATGAATGTTCAAAACAACAAAAGAAGTCTGTAGCTGAAGAACATGGTCTGGGCCACACCATTCAGTGCTTATGACAGGATAGGTATTGAAGGAAGATGTTTTGGCCACACTACAGAGAAGAGGATTATGGGGAAAAACTGTTAACTGAAATGGTTTGGCCCTTTGAACTCTATCAAGTGAGGAGCAAAGTCCTGGAGCTCTAGATTCCCACCTGTGGAAAACCTTGCCTCCATTTTCCCTTGCCCAGAAGAGAAAGAAGGTTCCTGTAGCTGCAGAGTCTCCATTAGAGGAAGAATGAACAACTACAGCTGCCAAGAAGGGGCTGATCCCTTACTTCAGGGGGTCACCCTGAAGATTCTTTCCATCCCTTGACCTTCCCAAGAAGGATACTTGCCACTGGTTAAGGTAGGAGAGAGACTTTAAATTAGATAAGGAGAGGATAGTTAAGTTGGAGCGGTGCCATCTTGGCTCAGTGAACATAAAACATGAAACCCCAAATATGGTCTCCTCTTCCCTCAAACCTATCCCCCCTGGATTCCTCTATCCTCAACCTTCTCCAGCTACCTTATTCTATTTGGCCTGATTCTGATTTCCCAAATTAGGAGGCATACCAGATAATGTAAAAGCAAGAGGTACTGTTTTGTTTTGTTTTTTTAAACCCTTAACTTCTGTGTATTGACTTATAGGTGGAAGAGTGGTAAGGGTAGGCAATGGGGGTCAAGTGACTTGCCCAGGGTCACACAGCTGGGAAGTGTCTGAGGCCGGATTTGAACCCAGGACCTCCCGTCTCTAGGCCTGGCTCTCAATCCACTGAGCTACCCAGCTGCCCACAAGAGGTACTGTTTTATTGCAAGCTTGAGTTTGGATCCCACAACCTCCAAGGCAAATGGAGCCCTGAATGAGGGGTTTACCCAGATGTTAACACATGCTTCCTATCATCCATTCAACAGATGTTACTGGTCAGGGGTCTTCCCACCATTTAATAGATGTTACTGGTTGGGGGTTTTCATGCCATTCATTAGGTGTTGCTGTTTTTATCAGCTTTTATACTCAGTCAGCCTCCCAGGCCTAACAATTCATCTACTAAATAAACTAAATCACAGTCAGATCAAGGAGAAGTCATTTCACGAGTCAAAGAGGTGAAAAGGGATTTGAGCAGCAGCTTTGCTCAGACTCCATTTTGAGCTAGACCCTCTGCAGTGCCAACATTGGCCGTGGGCAAGTTTCTGTAGGGAGAGGTTCCTTGCTTGATCAACCAGTGTTACCACCCACCTCTCCAAATAGGAAAGCCTTCCCTTTAGCATCCATGGCCAGCTCCCATCCTTGGACATCCACCATTCCAGAGAAACCTCCTCTGTTGTCTTTAGTAAAAGTAGAGTATTGAGAGGAGAGTTGACAGACATTCACACCAGGTCTGTCACTATTTTATATATCAAACCCTCTTCAATAAATATATACTTATATATTTTACATAACTCACTCCTCCTCAGAAATTAGAGAGTAATTTCAGAAGACTTGTCCAAACTGACCTAATATGGACATAGAGATGTTAAAGAAAATAGCAGTGTAAGTTTTTGAAGGTTGTGAAAGGCAAGAAAAGGAAAGAGCTAAAAAAGAGGATTTAGAAAAGATAAGAATGGAAAATGAGACAGTTTTTTAGCCCCTATTTTACTTAACAAATGCAGGACTTTACTTAAGAAATGGTGAGGACTCTGGCAGACAAAGGGTCAATGCAATGCTATTTCTGTGGTAAGTAAGGCCAGTGAATTGTAGGAAGAAGAATCAAGAAAATAGGAACACAAGTTGGAGGAATAATAGTAATAGAGCCTCCAATAGGGCTAGTAATTCTAATGGGCAAATCATAACTAAACTATAACACCCCTCCAGGATGTAGTCACTTTGGAGGACCAGAGAGGAATGTCCAGGAGTATAGCCAAAGGAATCAGGATTTCTGATGGCATGAGGGAGGGGAAGGGACCTCAAGGAATCCTTTTCAGATCCCACTGTCTTATTCATGCTAATTATTTCAGTCTGCTCTCCTCCCCCTTTATGAAAAACCTTATGTAACAATATCATAAATGCAGAACTATACCTAGGAGACAAGGTGAATGTAAAGAATTTCCAATGCACTGGAGGAACTCAGTCTGCCTGGGAAAGGTCCTTTCCAATATTGCTAACTATTCCAACTGCTATGAAAACTGGAGGGAAAGACTCTTGGATTCATTGTTCTCATGTAAAACAGGCACCATCTACTGACACTAAGTGACTGTATTCTATCATACACATTACATTTTATTTATTGTTTGTTTTTGTGATTTGGTTTTGCCTTAAGTTTACAAATTGATCAAATCTAGGGTATTCTATTATAAAATATTACCTTCAGTTAATATGTTTTGGTTATTAGCTATAAGTTTTGTTATGTCTCAATTTGTACTCTCTTCCCATGACTGGACTAGGGATAATACTATCATGAAAGTCCATAGCCAAGTTGGACATGCTCTTTTCCCAAGCAAAGCCATCGGCCCTTATGAATGTTAGGTCTATCACTAGATACATTGGAGCTCTGTTTTGTTGTGGGCAACAGTTCCAGTCCATATGAATGAGACTTTATCATAACTTGCACCCAGGTAAGCCCATGTTCCCAAAAAAAGTCTTTTGTCCCTTTTGCTTTTGTTACATGCCACATAAATAATGAGAGATGGACTCCAGCCCACTGGTCACAACCTATACTAGGTCTTTGAGAAATTTAAGAGCTGAAAATCTTAGTTGATCTTAACAGGTCTTCTAAAGTGATTTTCAGATATTGGGAGCCCTACTACCTCTGACTGATTATGTACCTACCTTTGACTTGTGTGTGAAGAGAGATAAGGGTTTATTGAATAGTAAATATATAGGTGATAATATAAGGTGCAATCTCACCGTTCCATTCCCTACCACAACATTTATACTAAGGCAAAAACATCAAGGATGTTAATATGTGTTTATTTTGTATTTATACTGACTTTCTGTTTAAAGCTGTAGATTCAATGATTTAGAAGTAGAAGGAAATTCCCGAAAAATAACTTGGAGGTTTCATGTGAAACCAGATTTCTCTTTATCTTCTGATACACTAGATGCTTATTTGTTCATAATAAAATATTTAATCTGATCATTTCCTTTTATAGTTTTATATCTATGTTCAAATGAGTGATTTTCATTAAGGTAAAATGTATTTGTTGAATTTAAAACTTAGTCCTTTTGGTACCATAAGGGGGCATTGCAGTGCTTATATAGATAACAGATCTGATTTATTTCTCTAAAGACATTTGTTGTAATTAGATTACTTTCTAGCAGAGTATGAGCATTTTTGACATTAAAAAAAAATTCATTAAAGAAATACCAAAAGACTAAAAGACAAACAAAAAACCCCTTTTACAACTGTCATTGCCTTATCCCAGTTAAGGTAGATTTCCCATGGGCAATTCTATGCCTGTAACTCTTCAGCTTACTCTGCCCTTTCCCCGCATGGTATAGTACTTGCAGTTTTGCTTTTGTTACTTCACCAGTATCAGTGCACAATCACTTTATTGGTCAATTGGGCAAATCCATAGCTAGGAATCTAATTACTTGATGGCATTCAAGAACCAAGAAGTCATGGCCTCATTCAGTAGCCTTCTTATAAACAGTACAAAGGTTTTTCTGGGCTCTTCTGCCCGATTTTGGAATGATGGCAGTCATAGATTCTATTAGAAACATTTCTGTTGAGGTTGAAAGAGTGGCTCAAGATACAGTCCAAGCCATCTCCTGAACTTCTAAAGCTATCTCTTTTCCACAAGATGAGATTCCTTAGAAAAGACAGTTATATAAAACAGCTAGCCCTTTCTATGCTTAGAGTCAAATTGGGAGGTGTACATGTTCTTATTAATCAATCTCATTATTTCTATATAAATAGATCTGGTGAAATTATTACAAATGTCCATGAGCTGCAAAAGATTTTGAATAACACAGCAAATTGCTTTAGAGACCCATGTGGTGCATGGTGGAAGCTGTCATGGCTATCGGGAACTGGATTGTTATCTACTGTAGCCAAATTTTTTTTAAATCCTAAGAATTTTGATTCTTTTTAGAATCTGTCTCAGTTGCTATAACAGAGCTTATATAAACCTTTTGCCAGGAAAAAAATATGTACACTGGAATTGTGGATCATGGCCAAGCTAGAAAAATAATACCTTTGACTTTTAGGAGATGTCTTTTTGTTATTTCTGTGTTTTTCTGGTCCATTGTTTAATGGAAATGTGCAATATGATTTTCTTTTTTCTTGTTTTTCTTTCTTCCTATTTTAAATTTTATTTAAAAAAAACCCTTGAGTTTATTGTATCAGTATTGATATTTTGATATTGAAGGATTAGTTTACAGTGCCTTTCAGCTCTGATAACATTGCATACCCAAAAGCTTTAGACTACTTCAACCTGCCATTGGTTGTTAAATATTATGGGACTTTAACTGATATTTGTGTCTGATTTCAGAAAAAGGGACTGCTAATGAGCCACTGAGCAGAGTAAAGAAGCACAAGATCAAGTAGATCAACTTGTGGGGTTGGTGAGGATCAATACCAAGGCAGAGAATTGACTCAGGGGATTTGGAGGAGTAGCTATTTGGTAAGTTCTGAGGTTGAACTTCCCTGTTTTCTGCTATATCTCTGTTTGGCTTTAACTTTGGCTTGCTATCCCAATGATTGAAGTAGAAATCAGACCACGGTATCATATCTCCCTTTTCCCCAGACTTTTGTCCCTTCTTTTTTCTTTAGTATGGCATTTTCTGTAGTTCTGCCTGATGTTGGATAACTGCAATATTCCTGCATCTGTCCTGCATGCTTGTAAGATATAAGCTACCTCGATTGGACCTTGATGGTGAATCAAAGATCTATTATGATTTAAATTTATATTCATATTTAAATACATATATATGATTTTAATTCTTTTATTTTATTTTTTCTCTTTCCTCTTGTTTTTGGGAGAATGATTCATATACTTATAGCTTAGCTATGAATCCTGTGTCAATTATTTTGATGGTATGTCCCCTTCTGAGGGAGGTAATGTATAATTTTCCTGAAAAAAAAAGTCAAAAGTCTAAAATCTTTTAAAGTAATTTTAGGGAAAAGATAATCACCAGCACCCTGTCAGGAAAACATATCTTCTGGAGAAGATGCTGTAAGAATGCTTGCAGAAATCAAACACTACATCAGGAGATTTGGAGTGAACTTTTGGATATAAAGGATTGAACCCTCCATTTATCCTGATTGTTAACACTTATGCCAGAGGGGAATGCCCTGTAAATGGCTCTTTGTCTATGCACCTATCAATCATTTTTCTGTCTCTCCTCTTTTTTTTATTCCCAAAACTGTAGGAACTATCTCCATGAAATGTGCAATATCTTTTGTGCTCTTTTACCAGATAGTGAAAAAATCCCAAATGTATAAATTCCATGTTGATTTAATAATTTAATAAAAACTGACATGTTAATTAGTTGGAGAACCAAGAGTGGGGAGACTTAACATGCTGTTCTCCTAATGAATTAGCGGTTGGAATTGTGTGATCTGGGGACTTGGATACCTGCTCCCTACTAGTGGCAGGACACAAGAGTCAAAAAGTCACATGGTATGTCTAAAGTCTGGACTTCTGGGTTCCCTGTCAAGGTAGGCATTCAAATTGTCAACATACCAGAGCCGGTGTAATGTCTCCATAGAAGGAAGAGCATATTTGTTGAAAAACAAGTGTGGGAAACTGAGAGGAGCTCTGGACTTCCATACTGATCTGTGGGCTGGGAGTTTCTCTCTGAACTTTTTCCTTATCTCTTAGTCTCTACCAAGCAGCACCTGAGCCTACTGAACGGAGACTCAGATCTAGAAAGACTAAGATCTTTCTATCAATCTCTACCAATCTCTCTCTCTCTCTTTACTAGTAAATGCTTATAAATCTGGTAAAAAAAAAATCCAGATCAATTTTTTATAACATTCCAGAGGGCAAAGGAGTTAGGATTTCTACCAAGAATCACTTACCCAGCAAAACAGGATAATCCTTGATGGGGAGAAAATGGGTATTCCATGGAACAGAGGACTTTCAAATATTCCTGATGAAAAGACCAGAGTTGAATGCAAAATTTGACTCTCAAATACAAGACTCAAGAGAAGCATAAAAAAAGGTAAACAGAAAGAGAAATCAAAGGATATTCAATAAGGTTAAATTGTTTATGTCCCTATATGGGAACATGTTTTTTTTTTTTTAACTCCTAAGAAATTTATCATTATTAGGGCAGTAAGAAATAGTATACTTAGACAGAAGGCCAGAGTGTGAATTGAATATGATGGGATGATATCTAGAATAAAATAGAATTAAAGCATGAGAAAGAGGGGAGGAGGGGGAAGGGGAAAATAGAAAGGTGTAAAAGAAGAATGAAAGAGCTTTGTACAGTGCAGGAGAAGATGGGGGAGGTGGAGATAGGAGCACATGAACCTTATTCTTGTTGGAATTGGTTCAAAGAGTGAAGAACATACACAATCAATTTAGAAATCTTACCCTACAGGAAAGTAGGAGAAGGGGATAAAAGAAGGAGGTGAGACTGATAGAAATGAGGGCAAATGTGGGGATGTGGTGGTCAGAACTAAACAGGGAGAAATAGGATAAAGAGTAATATACATAATAAGCATAAAGGTGAAAAAAATTTTACAAGTCTCTCTAGTAAAGACCTCATTTCTTAAATATGTAGAGACATGAGCTAACCATATGAGGGCAGTCATTCACCAATTGATAAATGGTCAAAGTATCTAAACAAGCAGTTCTCAGACAAAGTAATTAAAACTCTAAAGTATAAGGATTTAAAATTTAGGTTTTATGCTAAATATTAAAGTTCTAAAGTAATATTGTGGTTACAAATTTTAAAAAATTAACTCTTAAGTCATGAGTCAGTTAGCTGCTCTTAACAATTTAGTTTAATAGAGATATAGTAAAAGAGAGAAATGTAGAAAGTGTTATAAGTATAATTGATGTAATGTTGGTATTGAGTATTGAGAGCCAAACAAACAAACAAACCCAGCTGTTATAATAAACTAAAACTGTCAGGCTTAAACTAATTTCAGGCAGTAGAAGGAAGGCCGGAAGCAGTTTAATACAACCCTGATTAATTATAGTAGAGGTAGGGAGAGGAAATAGGAGGTAGGAAACTAGAAGGAATAGGACAGGAATCTCTTAACCTTATTCTAAAATGTCTAAATAACACCGCCCCACCCCCAACTAACTGCTTTATTTGTAGTATATTCTTGTCTACAGAGTAGGCCTCCTTAAACTACTCCAAGCTATATTAAATAATATTTCTATCTATCTAACTTGTGCTTTGAACTCCTAAAGTAAAATATAAAATCTTCACAGAGAAACTGATGTAGCTTCTCTCTCTCTGAAGTCAGAGAAGGCAAGGCCTCTGACTATTTCTTCTTCCTCATCTCAAATCCAACTGCTTGTCTCAGTTGACCAAATAGTTCTGTGGAGAATAGGCCTCAAAGTTAGACCTAGCTCCATCAGAGTACTGAGAAGGAAAACCCTCAGAAACTTAACTCTTATAGGGGATAATATTAACATGGTTTTACAAAATATAAGAGAATGTGGTCACCAGTATTATAACTCAAGTCAAAATGACTTTTTATTTAGCAGCTTTATTTACAAAATAGAGGGAAAGAGTAAAGTAGAGAAATGTGAAAGACAGTAGAGTAAGCAGTCTAGTTTATCACCCTAAATGTTTCTCCAGTGCCTGGCTCAACTCAGGCAGGACTAATTAGCCCTCCACCAGAGGATTCTCAGCCAGAGAGCCATTTAGCCAGAGGTGAATAACCAAGAGACCTCCTCCAGAAACTAATCTCTCCAGAAGCTAGGAAAGGAGTCAGCTTTTTACTCACCCACGTTGTAGTCCAAAAGGGAAAATCCAAGAACAATCTTATCAAATGCTAGTGTCCCAGGTTCACACTGAAGAAGGTCCTCCACCAGCTTCCAAAATCTCAGTAGAATTTGAAGACTTCATGACAGGAAGTTTCAGCCATTTTTAAAGACTCTTCTTTACGTCACTTCCCGTTCCTTCCTCTACTTTAGGGGAACAATTTATAGTCTTTAAATTTGCTTAGGAATGTCCCGGGGCAGTCAATTGCTTCTGAAGGTAAAAACCCCTTTAGTAAGTAGTTTGTGGACTTCCCCTCTTTTAGAGTTAAGTATGGGTGTCAGGCAGATAAGAAGGCAGTTTGTAAAAAACTGTTGGAAAGTGATAAAAGATTATTTTAAAATCAACTGCCCAAACTGGTCTAGTATGAACCTTGAAGAACTGAAGAGAATAGCAGTCTATATATTTGTCTCCCAACTCAATAAGTCTATCCATAAATTGGGAGGGATTTTCATTGTTTTTTTGTTTAAGACTCAAACTTTGTCTATATGCTCAGTCTGTCAGAACAAGTTCTCATTGCTGTTAATAATGCGTCTCGAGCCTGGCATAGTTTTAAATAGTCTTGTTCGTTGTTGGGGTTCCATTTTGGGTCCTCACGTGGCCAATGAATTGCTTTCCTTCCCTGGGCCTGATTGACGAGAGAAGTGATTTTATTTTTCTCTCTTTCTGTCAAAAAAGCTTGTAGCAAAATTTCAATATCAATCCATGTGGGATCATATGTCCATAAATGCTCTCTAGCTTTTTAATAACTACAATAGGCTCATTACTCCTTCAGGCCATGTGGGTAGGAAGCCACTTCTCTCAGCTGGCTTGGGGGCAAAAAAGGTTTGCTGGTATTTTATTCTTAATGGATATGAAACCTTTTCAGGATTAAAGGAGTAATTTTAGTTGGTCCTGTTTCTGCTGACTGCTTTCCCTAGTACAAACACATGGGGTTTGGAAAAGGTCTTAAAGGATTCTAGGATTCAAGATGGAAGCTTATGGGGGCAGGGTTGCTTCCCACCCTGAGGCAAGGAGCCAGGGTAGGAGTGTGTCCGGGTCCAGCCGGACACAACCGAGGGGTCCGGGGAAACGGCAACCTAATTACCCATAGGGGAAGAAGAGGGGAAACCTCGCGTGCAAGACACAGAGTCGTTTTGATGGATACGAGGCTCGTTTATTGGAGATCTATGACAAGAATATATACGCAGAGGGCAGAAGGGGGTGGGCAGATACTAAGGGGGAAAGGAATGCGGAAAGGGAGCATAGAAAATCTCTGGTGGGGTCTTACTGTCTCCAAGCAAGGCTGGGCCTATGATCAATATCTTATCTTAGAAGAGTGAATGATATCTATTCTTAGAAGAGTGACTATCTTTTCTTAAAGTCTTGGTCCCTAACAGGAGTGGAAGAGTTTCCCCAGGGCCAGCTAATTGTTGCCTAAGAAAAAATAGTCAGCTTACCCAGCAGTAATCAGTATTTCAGTTGTTTTCAGGTTAAGTGGGCAAGAGAAAAAAAAAATTTAGGATTTACCCTTCCTCGAAGCTTGTGGCTAATCTATTTTACACTGTTCTACCAATTTAGAACAGAGTAAGAACTCTGAACTCCAGAATTTAGCTACTAAAGACCTGACTTAAGGATAGTAAAAAGTGAAGAAAATTAAAGAAGATTAACAGTAATTGTCACAACTTTTGTGGTCTGCCAATTAATGTAAGAATTTAAAATTTAGGTTTTATGCTAAATATGAAAGTCCTAAGGTAATATTATAGTCACCAATTTAAAAAATCAACTCAAGTCATGAGTCCATTAGCCGCTCTTAATAATTTAAAGACATAGTAAAAGAGAGAAATGTAGGAAGGCAAGTAGAAAGTATTGCCTAGCTAGATACCATATAATTTCTGTCCAAAGAAGTCCAGCTCATCACCTGGCAAGGGCTCTCAAGTCCCAATCTCTACTCGGGGCAGTGGCCTCTGGAGTTGTCACTCACTTTAGCAAGTGACTTGCTAACTCTCTTACTTAGTGTAAAGCAGAGGTACTTTAAGTTCTTGATTTGATTAGCTAAAAATAGGCAAGGGGAGAGTTAATCCTATCTTCAAAATAGCATGCCAAAAAAAAAAATGTTTCAAATCACTATTAACTAGAGAAATGCAAATTGAAACAACTTGGAGGCACCCACCCCACACCTTTTAGATTGGCTATGTGGTAGAAAAGAAAAATGACCAAACTTAGAAGGGATGTGGGAAAATTGAGACATTAATGGGAGACCTGTGAACTGATTCAATCATTTTGAAGAACAATTTGGGCCTATGCCCAAAAGGCCACAAAACAGCACATACCCTTTGACCCAGCAAGTCCATTATGAGATTTTTATCCCAAAGAAATAAAAAACAAGGTGAAGAAGCTGAACTGGAATCAATTGGGTAAATGACTAAGCAAGCATATGATTGAATTAGAATATATTGTGCCATATAAAGTGATAAGCCAGGGAAGCTCAGAAAAATCTGGAAAGGCTTACATGAACTGAAGCAGAATGAGATAAACAGAACATTGTACACAATGACAGCAATACTGAACTACTATGAATAACTTAGCTATTATCTACAACATGATGATCCAAAACAATCCCAAAGGACTCATGATAAATAAATGCCATCCACTTTCAGGAAAAAAAAATGTAATAAAATCTGCATCCAGATAAAAGCAAGCTTTTTTTACTTTCTCAATTTGTTTTTGGTTCAAGTTTCCTTGCACAAAAGGATTAATATGAAAAAAATGTTTTACATCATTGCAGGGATCAGTGGAAGGAGAAAATTTGAGTCTCAAAATTCTTTTTGAAATGTTAGAATTTGTTTTTATAGGTAATTGGGGAAAGATTAAATTAAATAAAAAAAGAAATCATCCAAAATATATTTTCCATATTAGTCATGTTGCCAAAAAGAGAAAAAAGGCAAGAAATTTATACTTCACTTTGCACTCAGAGTGCCAATTTTCCCTCTAGAAGTAGCATTTTTTCAACATGAGCACTTTAGAATTTTCTTGGATCATTGTATTTATTGATCAGAGCAGCCAATCTTTCACAATTGATCATTATTACAACATTGCCATTAGTGTGCACAATGAATTTGCATAAGTTCATAAAAGTCTTGCCATATTTTTTCTGAAAACACCCCCTCTCATAATTTATTTTAGCACAATAATATTCTGCCACAAATCAAAATCAAGAGTCAAATTTGTTCTATGATTCCCTAATTGATGAGCATAACTCTCAATTTCTAATTCCTCCAAAAGAGATGCTCTGCATATTTTATGTACAAATAAGCTTTTTTCCTTTTCCTTTGTTATTTTTGGGATACATATGTAGTAGTGGTATTGGTAAGTTAAAAGGTATACACAGTTTCCTTTTGGGAATATCTCCAAATTGCTCTTCTCAATGGTTGGACTAGTTCACAACTCCACCAAAAATTTATTAGAGTACCTATTGTTCCTCATTTCCTCTAGCATTTGTCATTTGTTTTAGGTATGAAGTAGTACTTCAGAGCTCTTTTAATTATTATTTCTCTAATCAGTAGTGACTTAGATTACTTTTTAAATATGACTAGAGATAACTGATTTTTTTCTTCTGAAAATTGCCTGTGTATATTGTTTGACCATTTATCAATTATGTAATGATTCTTAATTTTATAAATTTGACTCAGTTCCATATGTATTTGAGAAATGAGGCTTTTGGCAAAGAAATTTACTGTAAAAATTGTTGATATTACTCCATTGCCTATGGACCTTTTAGCAAAATCATCATTTTTTTTAAACATTTATTAATATTTATTTGTTAGAAAAGTTAACATGGTTACATAATTCATGCTCTTACTTTCCCTTTCACCCCCTCAAAGCCCTCCCCCCCCCCCCCATGGCTGATGCGTATTTCCACTGGTTTTAACTTGTGTCATTGATCAAGACCTATTTCCAAATTGCTAATAGTTGCATTGGTGTGGTAGTTTCAAGTCTACATCCCCAATCATGTCTTCCTCAACCCATGTATTCAACCAGTTGTTTTTCTTCTGTTTCCACTCCTGTAGTTCTTCTTCTGAATGTGGGTAGTCTTCTTTTCCATAAATCCCTCAGAATTGTCCTGGGTCATTGCATTGCTGCTAGTACAAAAGTCCACTACATGCTATTTTACCACAGTGTATTGGTCTCTGTGTACAATGTTCTTCTGCCTCTGCTCCTTTCATTCTGCATCAATTCCTGGAGGTCTTTCCAGTTCACATGTAATTCCTCCAGTTTATTATTCCTTTGAGCCCAATAGTATTCCATCACCAGCATATACCACAATTTGTTCAGCCATTCCCCAATTGAAGTTCATACCCTCATTTTCCAGTTTTTTGCCACCACAAAAAGAGCAGCTAAAAATATTTTCTTACAAGTCTGTTTATCTATGATCTCTTTCGGGTAAAAACCCCACAATGGTATGGCTGGATCAAAGGACAGGCAATCTTTTATAGCCCTTTGAGCAAAGTTCCAAATTGCCAGCCAGAATGGTTGGATCAGTTCACAACTCCACCAGCAATGCATTAATGTCCCAGTTTTGCCACATCCCCTCCAGCATTCATTACTCTCCCCTTCTTTCATTTTAGCCAATCTGCTTGATGTGAGGTGATACCTCAGAGTTGTTTTGATTTACATTTCTCTAATTATTAGAGATTTAGAGCACTTTCTCATGTGCTTATTGATACTTTTGATTTCTTTATCTGAAAATTGCCTATTCATGTCTCTTGCCCATTTATCAATTGGGGAATGGCTTGATTTTTTATACAATTGGTTTAACTCCTTGTATATTTGAGTAATTAGACCCCTGTCAGAGCTTTTGTTATAAAGATTTTTTCCCAATTTGTTGTTTCCCTTCTGATTTTGGCTACATTGTTTTTGTTTGTACAAAAGCTTTTTAGTTTGATATAATCAAAATCATATATTTTACATTTTGTAATTTTCTCTAACTCTTCTTGGTTTTAAAATCTTTCCTTTCTCAGAGATCTGACAAGTAAAGTATTCTATGTTCACTTAAATTATTTATAGTTTCCCTCTTTATATTCAAGTCATTCACCCATTCTGAATTTATCTTGGTGTAGGGTGTGAGATGTTGATCTAAACCTAATCTCTCCCATATTGTTTTCCAAATTTCCCAGCAGTTTTTGTCAAATAGTGGATTTTTGTCCCAAAAGTTGGGCTCTTTGGGTTTATCATACACTGTCTTGCTGATGTCACTTACCCCAAGTCTATTCCACTGATCCTCCCTTCTGTCTCTTAGCCAGTACCATATTGTTTTGATGATCGTTGCTTTATAGTACAGTGTAATAGCTGGTACTGCTAGGCCATCTTTCTTCACTTTTTTTTTCATTATTTCCCTTGATATTCTTGATCTTTTGTTATTACAGATGAACTTTGTTATAGTTTTTCCTAATTCAGTAAAAAAAGTTTTTTGGTAGTTTGATAGGTATGGCACTAAATAAGTAAATTAATTTGGGTAGAATGGTCATTTTTATTATGTTAGCTCATCCTACCCACAAGCAGTCAATGTTTTTTCCAATTGTTTAGATCTAGTTTTAATTGTTTGGAAAATGTTTTGTAGTTGTTTTTGTATAATTCCTGTGTTTGTTTTGGTAGATAGATACCTAAGTATTTTATATTGTCTAGGGTGATTTTTAAATGGTGTTTCTCTTTCTAACTCTTGCTGTTGTGATGTGTTGGAAATATATAGAAATGCTGATGATTTATGTGCATTTATTTTGTATCCTGCAACTTTGTTAATGTTGATTATTTCTACAAGCTTTTTAGTTGATTCTCTAGGATTTTTTAAGTAGACCATCATATCATCTGCAAAGAATGATAGCTTAGTCTCCTCATTGCCTATTTTGATACCTTCAATTTCTTTTTCTTCTCTAATTGCTATTGCTAGTGCTTCTAGTATAATGTTAAATAATAGAGGTGATAATGGGCATCCTTATTTCACTCCTGATCTTATTGGAAAGGCTTCTAATTTATCCCCATTGCATATGATGCTTGTTGATGGTTTTAGAGATATACTGTTTATTGTTTTTAGGAAGGTCCTTCTATTCCTGTGCTTTATAGTGTTCTCAGTAGGAATGGGCGTTGTATTTTGTCAAAGGCTTTTTTAGCATCTATTGAGATAATCCTGTGATTTTTGTTTGTTAGCTTGTTGATATGGTCAATTATGTGGATGGTTTTCCTAATGTTGAACCATCCTAGCATTCCTGGTATAAATCCCATGTGATCATGATGGATAACCCTCTTGATCACTTGCTGGAGCCTTTTTGCTAGTATTCTATTTACAATTTTTGCATCTATGTTCATTAAGGAGATTGGTCTGTAATTTTCTTTCTCTGTTTTTATTCAGTACTATATTTGTGTCATAAAAGGAATTTGGTAGGACTCCTTCTTTGCTTATTATATCAAATAATTTGTATAGTATTGGGATTAGTTGTTTTTTGAATGTTTGAAAGAATTCATTTGTGAATCCATCAGGCCCTGGTAATTTTTTCTTAGGGAGTTCTTTGATGGCTTGTTCAATTTATTTTTCTGATATTGGATTATTTAGGTATTCTATTTCTTCTACTGTTAATCTAAGTAATTTATATTTTTGTAAATATTCATCCATATCACCTAGATTGCTGTATTTATTGCCATATAATTGGGCAAAATAGTTTTTAATGATTGCCTTAATTTCCCCTTCATTAGAAGTGAGGTCTCCCTTTTCATCTTTGATACTGTTAATTTGGTTTTGTTCTTTCCTTTTTTTAATTAGATTTACCAGTACTTTGTCTTTTTTATCTGTTTTTTCAAAATACCAGCTTCTAGTCTTGTTTATTTATTTATTTATTTGTTTTTAAAATTTAAACCCTTAACTTCTGTGTATTGACTTATAGGTGGAAGAGTGGTAAGGGTAGGCAATGGAGGTCAAGTGACTTGCCCAGGGTCACACAGCTGGGAAGTGTCTGAGGCTGGATTTGAACCTAGGACCTCCCGTCTCTAGGCATGGCTCTCAATCCACTGAGCTACCCAGCTGCCCCCTAGTCTTATTTATTAATTCAATAGTTCTTGTACTTTTGATTTTATTAATTTCTCTTTTGATTTTTAGTATTTATAATTTAGTTTTTATCTGAGGATTTTTAATTCTTTCATTTTCTAGTTTTTTAAGTTGTATGCCCAATTCATTAACCTGTGCCCTACATAATTTGTTAAAATATGCTCTCAGTGATATAAATTTTCTCCTTAGAACTGCTTTGGCCGCATCCCATAGGTTTGGGTATGACGTCTCATCATTGTCATTGCCTTTAATGAAATTATTCATTGTTTCTATGATTTGTTCTTTCACTAAATTATTAAGGAGAATCATATTATTTAATTTATAATTAGTTTTTGGTTTGCCTCTCCATCTATTCTTACTAATAACTATTTTTATTGCATTATAATATGAGAAGGTTACATTTATTATTTCTGCTTTTTTGCATTTGTTTGCCATGTTTCTACACCCTATTACATGGTCTATCTTTGTGAATGTTCGATGTGCTGCTGAAAAGGTGTATTCCTTTTTGTCCCTATTTATTTTTCTCCATATATCTATTATCTCTAATTTTTCTAGGGTTTCATTCACCTCTCTTATCTCTTTTTTATTTATTTTATTATTTATTAGAAAAACAAACAAAAAAGAATAAATTTATATTCCATAAAGAAGTGCCTGGGACTAACAGGGAAGAATAAAAATACACTGTAAGGGTTAAGAGGTTAGAGAGAGGAAATATTTAATACTTAAGTGCATTGAAATCAACTTAAAGAGGGAGGAACAATCAGATCCATTGGGGCAGAGAATTGAGAAGTAGAAGGGTAACAAAAGAAATGGTGGAGAGGGAAGTAACATTAGGAAGGGAGAGGGGTGGGGTAGCTTAAAAAGATCCAAAGGAAGAATAAGAGGAGAATAAGAAGGGAGAGAGGAGAAAGGGAAGTACAATAAGGGAGGGGATCAGGGAAACTGATTAAAAACAAAACACTGGTATAGAAGGAAATAGTGAAAGAAGAAAGGACAGGACAAGGCAAGAGAATCAAAATGTCTGGGAATACAGAGTTGATAATTATAACTCTGAATGTGAATGGGATGAACACACCCATAAATCGGAAACAAATAGCAGAGTGGATTAGAAACCAAAATCTTACCATATGTAGTCTACAAGAAACACACATGAGACAGACAGACATACATAGAGTGAAAATGAGATGATGGAGCAAAATCTATTGGACTTCAAATGAGAAAAATAAGGCAGGGGTTGCCATCATGATCTCTGACATAGCCAAAGTAAAAATAGATAAGGTTAAAAGAGATAGGGAAGGTAACTACATCCTAATAAAAGACAGTATAAACAATGAAGAAATATCAGTACTCAATATGTATGCACCAAATGGTATAGCTTCCAAATTTCTAAAGGAGAAGCTAGTGGAGTTCAAGGATGAAATAGATAGCAAAACCAAACTCAACCTTCCCCTGTTAGATCTAGATAAATCAAACCAAAAAATAAATAAGAACCCACTTAATTTAAACTGTTTCCCTGGCTGTATTGATTTGTTACTAGTTTGTTTCCCCAGCTAAGTTATATTGTGTTACCTCTCCCTAATGAGCTGTGTAGCTGTAATGGTGATTCCTTTCTCATTCCCTACCTATTTCCTCATTCCCCTAAAGTCACTGTTATTTGTCAGTTACCATTATTCTTTCACACTGTAGTAGCTTTTTATGGTCAAGTTCTTTTGTTGTTATTATTGTTTGTTTGTTTGTTTTGATTTGAACTTTGTGTTAACATTAGTTTCTGCTCATCTAGAGATAAGGAATCACTGACCCAAGCTTCAGGCTATTTTGTGCCATTATTGTGTAAATAGAATTAGCTCGATCCCATTAATAGTCAAAAATCTACTCAACCCAGGCGTGCTAATGATGTCACTCCCACCTCCCTTAGTGGGGAGGGGAGAGGAGTTACCCACACGTGACAATAAGTAAGAAATCAAGAATAAGGGACTGCCCTTTGGGCAGTCCAAATCAATGTAGAAACTGCCATTTGTCCATTTGAATTAGAGGTGGACCACCGGAAGTGATGAAAGACACGATCTCTTTAAGTAAGTTAGTGAACTTCCTGTGGGGGCTGTTGCCATCTGGAACTGGAAGAAGAAGCATCTCCTGAGACCACAGACAGCTTACACTCTGTATTGTCACGTGGGTAAGTTAGGCTGGCTTCCTTGGCCTAGCTGGGCCAATTCTAAACTCTGCCTATCTGGCTGTTGGGCCCTGTGGCTTACAGCTTCATTTATTTAGCCTTCTAACCTCCCTTTTCTCTTTATCCCTACTTTTACCTACCTGATTGTAAATAAATTCTTTAACCCGATGCTGACTTGGGTCTGATTTAATTACGGAATCAACCTAATTGTTGATTCCTGGCGGCCACATATTTTTAATATATACCTATAATACCTAAAATTTAATCCTTACATTATGTACTTTTTTCTAACCACAGGTACACAAATGATAAGCAAAATATTCAAGCCATAAAGAAAGATTGGGTTGGGGTGGGGGGAACAACAAAGCCAAACTCCTGGTCATGACCAGAGGACCCCAAGCACTGTGAGAGACCTTTCTTTATACCCCATAGAATTAGACAACTTTTATACCTGTACAAAAATAGTACAAAATAGTGTAAAAGGGAATTCTTTGTTCTCTTTGAGTTTAAACTTGTGAAAGGGAATCCCTTATTTTCTTTGCCTAGTTGGAGCTAACACTTTGGTTAACAATAATTTAAGTACTCCTACTTTAATACCTCACTAGATTATGAAGACAAGATTAACTCTCCTTTGTCTACTTTTTGATTGAATCAACAAAAGCTAATAAAAGAACTAGGTGGAAGAGCTCACAAACCACTTAGAGAATTCATGCCCTCAGAAATTCAATCAGTCAGGAATCTGTGAACCCTTTTGATGAGTATTCACCCTTCCAGAAGGTGAGAACTGATTCTCACAATCACTGCCCCCTGGGCAGTGCTAGACAGTTTTGAAGCTGTGATTGACCCCTGTGAAAAGGTGAAGAGACAAGAACCCACTATAAAATGCACTGAATTTCTGGGGCTAGGAAAGGAAGTTGACTCCAAGAAGGAAGTTGGCTTCAAGAAGGAGTTGGACTTCAATAGGGAGGTCAGCTTCAAGAAGGTCAACTCAAGGAAGAAAGTGGGCCTCGAGAATCACCTTCAGCTCAAGTCATTGTCTTGACCTGCCTCTTGGAGGGAACTTGGGTGAGTAGAGAGCTGGCTTTCCCTTCCCGTCTCCTGGAGAGAGTTTTACTCCTGTTGAAGCTCAACAAGACCTGGCTGTGTTGAGCACCAGAGCAATATTTAGTTAGATAGGCTAATATCTTCTCTACCTTTTTGTATTTTTCTGCTTTCACTCTTTCCACCTCTTTTGTAAATAAAAGCTATTAAAGTCATTTCAACTTTGAGCAATACTTTGATTTGGCAACCACCACTATTGTTTATAATCTTATATTTTAGCCAAACCATTAAAATTGAATCTTTACAATAGTCATACCCCTCCAAGAATAGAGACACCCAGAAGCAATATTCATTGTTTAGGTCAGCTAGGAAGCACCTCTTATTTAGTAAAAGAAATCTTTTGACCATAATTTAAGAGTCACTTGATGGAAGGAAGGGAGAAGCAGTGATGCCTGGGCTTAGAGTGGGTGGTACCAGGCTCTGAAAAGGTCAGGCATCCTGACATATAATGGATCACAAGTTAGGGTGTCTGATATAGCAACTTTGAAGGATGCGGCTATTTCTTTAATCTAAAACCTTAATACTTATTCCAGAATATTCACAAAAGCCTTCTAAATTCATGACTTATGCTAACTATCTTAGAATTTCAATTATGATTACCTCCAGACTACTGATAACATTAAAATCTAATCTACATATAAGGGAATTTTACTCTCATAGTGCTGTTGTTTTCCGAACTAGTTCTGGGGATCTGCCAATTTTCATTGCTTCCAACATGATGTGATTCAGAGAAAGGTATGATCACTGTTCTATGTTCTAGTTTTTACTGAAGAAGGACCCTTGTTAATGCATAGCCATTTTTGCTAGCTTTCTTCTTGGCCTTAGAACTGTGACCAGGTCCTTTATTCTCCAGTAGCCAAAAATACTACACATCTCTCTGCCATGGAAATGCAACCAGGTCTCCTGCTCCCTTGTGATTTACCACAAGTACTCCTCTACCCCCTGGAACTGTAACTCATACTTGTACATGGACAATAGTTGTCAAATAGTGTTAGTTATACCCAGTGCTAGCAAAGGTTCTTCTGTAATTTCTTTCTGACCAGTTGACCACTTCTCTTATTGTCTCTGTGTTTAAAGCTCCTGGAGTTGCTGCTGCTGTGTTGCTGTCATGGTCATCACTAAGGCTCACTTGTGTTTCAGTGTTATAGACTTCTCTTGCTAACCTCATAAGTTGTCTTAGGCTGGAAACATGTCTCACTCTGATCTTTTGTTGGCTCTACAATCCCAAAATTTGATCTGAGGAGTTATTTTAAAGTTATTTGAAGGGAAATGTTGGGAGAGTTCAGTGGGTTACTGCTTGTTCTCCACCATCTTGCTCCTTTCTGTCTGATTTTTTTCTCAGAATATTTCACATGTCTCTTTATTATTGAATGTCCATCTTTTTTCTTATATGGTTAAGTTCAAATTTGCAGGGTAAGTTACCAGAGGCTGTCTCCTTGAGCTCCATTGTTCTTTGAAACACATTATTTTATTACCTCCCAAAATCTCTGGTGGACACCAAAGTTTTCCATTATTTTAATTTCCTTTGTTTTGTTTTTGAAGGTCTTTCTCCTGATTGCTTACGAAACTTGCTTCTGAATTGAATTGTTAAATTTAATCACTATTGTAATGAAAGGATGAAACAGAGGCTTTTGCTCTGGCAAGAGTCAACTGTAAACAGCCCTGGCAGTTAAGTCTTAGAATCTTCACAAAAGTTCAGTTGGAGTCTGAGGCTTGAAGAGAGCTGATGTTCCAAATGAGGCTTTGCCCTGGCCTGTGCTTTTGTCTCTGGGTAATTTGAACCTAGCTGATTTCTCTGGACCTTTCCCTGACCTCTCCATATTATACCCCCGTTATCTTTCCTGAATTTCCCTTCAGGCTCTGGGAGGAAGGGTGGTTTTGATTTTTGTTTTAGACATTGTGGGCTTTAGTTTTCTGTAGGCAAGTAGGACATCTTTAAATCAAGTTATCCCTTATTTTATTGATCTAGTAAATACTTTACTTTAAGACAGCCAAATCTTCCTGACTGGGAGAGCAAGGCTCTCTCTCAGTCTAACCCTCCTGTAACCCTTCCCCCACCTTTAGCTTTCTCCCTAGCAGCTATTACAAAACCCTAAACCCCTCCCTCCTTCTGATTAATCTTGATATTAATAAATCCCCTTTGTTACCTACTCAAACCCTCTGGTGAATCATTGTGTCGAAGATTGAGGCAAGGGCTGAAGGGGGAAGGAGTTATTTCTTTTATTTCTTGAGGTTACTGAGGGCATCCATCTTGGCAGGTAGTCTTACCCAACACTTCCTCCTGTCATCAGTTTCACTGACAGGGAGGAGCCCTTCCACTCCTCCCTCAAGGAACTTTAGAAACTAACAAGAGAAGCTCTCAAGGCAGATTTAAACATTTCTGACTGGCCCAACTCCTTTGTGTCTATAGAGATACCTTTCCTCACCTTGAAGGATCCTGCCTATATCTCCCCCAGTATCCTCTGTCTCTAGTCTCAGTGTCAAACCTGTTTTAAGCTGCCTTTCCTGAATACCCCTCCTATTCCTTCACCATCCAATATACCATCTCATTCTTTCCTTCCCTACATTCAGCCATCCCCTTTCATTCCTCCTCCTAATACCTACCTCACCTTTATTCTTCCCTTTTAACCTAAAGATTAAGATTTACCTCATTTCTCTATAACACTATGTGTCTTGAAGTTTGTAGTCTTGGGTTATATTCTGGAAGAAATCTAAGAACCTTTTCAATTGGAATTTTATCTATGTTAAGAAATTTTGAGCAATTTTCTATTATTTCCTGCATTTTAGTGTTACGGTTGGTTTTTTTTGTTTGTTTTTTTTTGTTTGTTTGTTTTTTGTCTTATCATGTTCTAGTATTATGTTACCTGGATATAGCCTGCCTTTTAAATCAGTTTTTTTTTTTAAACCCTTACCTTCCACCTTAGAATGAATACTATGTACTGGTTCCAAGGCAGAAGGGTGGTAAGGGCTAGGCAAGGGAGTTAAGCAACTTGCCCAGGGTCACACAGCTAGGAGGCGCCTGTGGCCAGATTTAAACCTAGGACCTGTTGTCTCTAGGCCTGGCTCTCAATCCACTGAGCTACTCAGCTGCCCCCTCCTGTATCTTTTTTAAATTAAAAAATATATTTTAAAACCCTTACCTTCCATCTTAAAATAAGTATTGGCTCCAAAGCAGAAGAGTGGTAAGGACTAGGCCATGGGAGTTAAAATTACTTGCCCAGGGTCACACAGCTAGGTAACTGAGACCAGATGTGAACACAGGACCTCCTAGGTCTAACTGTCAATCCACTGAGTCACCTAGCTACCCTGTCTCCTTTATCTTTCAAGCCATTCAGGTATAATGTGTTGTAGTTCCATGTTCTCATATTCCAAAATATCCTTAGTCTCATCACTTGTTTCCTTTTATTTTTCGGTATTTTTTTTTTAGATACCCACACTCATTTAGGCCATATTTCTTTCTGTCTTTAATGTTTTCCCTGCTGATTGTTCTGCTTATGAACAGTCTTTGAGTTTTCTTCTTCTTGTGATTTCTCCCCCTTCCTCTCCCCCTTATTTTCTTCTATTGCTCACTTTCTGATACTCTCCCATTTGGTGGTTTCCCTGGAACTGAATCTCAATGCATCTCAGATTCCTCCCACCCCAGGCAATTCATGATGCACCCTAGATCTCTACTACAAGTGACATTTGGTGTGACAGAACTGATTCCAGATAGATGCTGAGTTCTTACCCATCATTCCCAGATTTTCCCTCCCTGACACCCCCACCCTCCACCCCACTCCCACCCCACTACACCTGTTCCAGTGACCTATTCTAAGGCATAGTGATGGTACTACAAGGTTGATTTCTATACTTTGAGTCTCTTACCTTTGAGGGAAGAATGGAGTGTGGTCAGATGTTGAGTTCTATTTTAAGACCAGAAACATATCCTGCCCCTTTCTCTGTTTCAGGCTCTTTTGCTCAGATTTTTTTTGTAGCACAGATTACTGTTCTCCCAGCAAGCTTCTGACTTTGAAGTGCTATCATACTGCTGGTGCTGGCTTACTATTAGAACCTCATAAAACTTCTGCCCTGGGTGTGCCACTACTGCACTTGTTGGTTCCCACTACCTGAGCAAACTATAGCCAGAACTGGGTTCTCTGGAGAGTGGGAGTGGGGGGGGGCAGGGTGGGGCAGGTACCGGGTATAGGTTGGGTTTTGTTGTGAACTTGTGTATCAGATTCTTGGGTTGACTAAGTGCAACTTTAATGCTAGCATGATGTTGTGAGGAGTGAAATTTTGGGGAGGCTTGTATCCTCAGAAATCACTCTAATGAGCGGACAGGAAACTTGATAAGATGCTGGCAGAGAAAAGGGGCTTTATTTAGAGAAAACAGCCAGCAGGAGTGGGGTAAAGAGAGAGGGAAGGAGAAGGAAGAGGGATTCTGCCCACTCTTAAGAGCAAAAATGTCCTCTCTTCTAGGTACAATCCAAGACTTTTTTTTTTAAACCCTTAACTTCTGTGTATTGGCTCATAGGTGGAAGAAGGGTGGGCAATGGGGGTCAAGTGATTTGCCCAGGGTCACACAGCTGGGAAGTGGCTGAGGCCGGATTTGAACCTAGGACCTCCTAGCCTGGCTCTCAATCCACTGAGCTACCCAGCTGCCCCTCCCCCCCAGACTTTTTTAATAATCCCAACACAAGATTCTCTTCCTCCCCTCTGTTCCATCCCACAGAAAGGGGGGGGGCACATGATTATATACCCCTAAAGATCCCTATGATCAAGAAAAACTTGTGACCATCAGGGGATTCCCAGTCTAGGACAAAAAAAGATACTTTTGAAACTCACTGTACTTCAGTTTATTTTATAGTTTGGCTTTCTTCCTAGGGTACAGATAAACTCTTCTCAAGGCTTTTGAAAATAGGGCAAAAAAATTTTATGGGGTGGCAGTTTTAGTCCAAGGAATAGTAATACTAAGAGGCCTTGAAAATTGGGGTTACAAGCCAAATACTACTCTGAGAATTACACACTGAATATCATTCCACACAATAGGATGTGGGTAAGAGGTGCTGAATAAACTCCATGTAGAAGTTTGTTCATGAGCTTGTTTTTGTTTTTAACCTTCTTATGGATTCTGATTGTAAAAAATCATGGAAATTTCTAAAGTTGCTTTATTTTTGTTGCATACTTTCTGTTTGGGAAAAAAAGTGTAGTACCAGATAGATTTACAAATATAAAGAACAATTAACTCTAATACTTCAAAAGCTATTTGGAAAAAAATAGGAAATTCCTATTTTTGAATTGCTATTTAAAAAATATGAAGTTCCTTTTATGCATTTAAAATGATTACAACCTCTTAGCTATTTCAGATGTCTCTTGACTTGTGACAAGGATCAGTGACTTTGCCTAAAAGTATCTTTTTGGATGGGGCCCTCATCATTGGTGATTTACATTAATAAACACACTCTGAATTTCATGTGTCTGGCAACATCTATCACAGGGACCAAAATTTTAAGATCTGAGCATCAATCCTCCCTAAGGTAAAAGTGAAACCTAAGAATTCTGGCCTTCATTTTCTACTACCTTGGTATGGAACTACTCCAAGGAATTATTGCTTTGGAGTCTTTTCTTTCTGTTCATTTGTTTGCCTGCACTAAGTTATTACTACGGTGTCATTCAACCCCAATTGCCTAGCCCTTGCCACTCTTCTGTCTTGGAACTGATACTTGATATGGATTTTAAATTAGAAGGTAAAGGTTTTAACAAAAGACTTAGTTATTTCAGGAAGTTAATGCTTATATAATTGAAATAGCTTCCTGGTCAACTAAGGCATAAAAATCTCAGTATATAAGGAGTCAGATCCTCAGACTTGAGAGCTTCCTGTTACTGTGCAAGCCAGCATCTCCTCTTCTTGTTCAGGCACACCTTTCTCTGTGGGTGAGGGGAGCTGCATTCACTGAAATCCTAGTCAAATGTTCTTTTCATGCCATTACATAAACTTCTTTTGTCATATACTATGTGATCTATGTGTTAAATTGTTTCAATCTTGAATGACTGAGTAAATGACTTGACTGAATGAAAAAACACTTATTAAACACTTACTAATTGTAAAACACTCTATTAAGCACTGAGGATATGCAACATAGTTCCATCTCTCCATAGTCTATCCCCATAGTCAAATGGGGGAGACAACACATACAGGTTGTCAGATGAACCATAAAACAATGCTAAGGTGTCTTTGGTGGTAAGGACTTTTTTTTTTTCTAGTTCTTCAGTAGCCACGGCTGCAGAAAGAGGCAAAGGCAAGAGCATCCACAGAAGCAGTTACTGGGTTGCTTCCCAGGATGATTGTGGGGGTTGCATTGGAAACACAACTGTGTGACAAGTGTTGCAATTTTGGGAACCCTTGGACTTCTCTATTTGATGCCAGTTGGTCAACAGCTGATACTGATAAGGACAACTATTTGCAATCTTCCAGCACTAATATTCCTGAGTTCTTGGGTTTAGTGTTCTGGCCTATCACTACTGAAGTCTAAGGGAAATTGCAGCCAGTAGCTAGGTGTTTCAGCTAGATTGGCCAGGTCTGCCTCCCAATACCCAACCTTTTGCCCTGCCTGGAGGGAGGGTTTCCTGCTTCTTTGTTATGGTTGAACCCTGTGCCTTAAAGGGCAGGTATTTGTACTTTTTACCATAACAGTTACCAGGAGGAGTAAAATGTACTTTTCTGTGGGGTGATGTCAAGAAGTCAATCTAGTCAATTGTTGACCCTAAACTATGTGGGCTTTCTGTTTTGAGAATGGCTGATCTCTTCTTTAAAGAAATTATTCCCCTTACCTGGTTGTGTGTAGTTGTTTTCTTCCTCCTGAACCTTCTCCTAATTACATTTTAAACTTGAAAACAGAGTCTTTACCCTGTCTTTCCTTAGTGCCCTAACACTGCTCCTTGCACACAATTATTTACTGTTGTTGAATTAAGTTCACTTCCTTTTACATTTCTCAGAAGCAACTGAGGCCATTCGATGTTATGTGAAATTTGTTCAGATGTCAAGTATGATAAGGTGGATGAGGAGGAACTTTCCCCACATCCAACAAATGGTTTTCTATACTATTTGTAGCTGAGAGTAGAGTCAAAAATAATGGAAAGGAGAAACAGGAGGGATGTACCAAAGTGTTATGGAAAGAGAATAACAGAAAATCTGGGTTCAACAACCTCCATACTTCTTACTGGTGTGACTGGGGCTAAATCACTTCTTTCTGGAACTGATTATTCATGTGTAAAATGAGGGTATTAGATGGAATGAAGGCTCCTGGTCAGTTCTAAATCCTATGAAATGAAAATTGCCACGGAGAGCCAAAAAGAACCAGTTATTTGTGTGCTTCCTATTCATTACTCATACCACTTCGAAAACATTCGTCTCCCTGGACTCTGGAGTTTGTTTATTCCTGAAGGACACATACTAAATCGGCAGAATTTCTCGGAGATGAGAGAAAAAGGCGGAGTTCCTTCCAGAAGATGATGAGCTTAGGTTTGAGGCCTGTGGTCTGACGCAGTTCCAGGCTGGGTGGGAGAACATGGCGTTACTCTAGTCCTGGGGTTCCTGGTAGTTTTCAACCTCAACCCCACCTGGGACTTTTTTTTCTTCCTTCCCTCCTTTCCCCACCCAGCTCCGGGTCATCAGCTCTGGTTCCGCCGGTACTCCGCTCTCGGCTCGGCCCGTGCGTCAGGGGGCGGGGGCACTACCGCTGCCACGTCTGGGCAACGGCGGCGCAGCTGGAGGCGCGGGCGAAGCGCGAGGAGGGGGAGCCGGAACCGGAGCCGGAGCCGGAGTCGGAGGGGAAGTCAGAACCGGATGCGGATTTGGCGCCGCGAAACTGGGTGAGCTGCGGTGCTGGGCCGGTGTGTGAACGCGGTTTTGCTGGAAATGGCGAGACCGAGTTGCTTAGGACTGTGTCGCTGTCTGCTCTTGGCGCGGCCCGGCGCCTAGGCGAGGGTAGGCGTAGAAGGGGTGCTGGGTGAGCGCGGAGAGGTGGCTTTAGGACCGTGGTGCCGCTTCTTGCTCTTCCCGCTGCCACGGGGCATTATGGAACAACCCCCAGGGGCCGGGCGCGGACCTGTCTATGAGAGCTGAGCGGAGACTACCGGCCTCTTCGGAGTTTCTGTTGGACGTTAACGATAAACCATGCTGGTGCCCCCTAGCCGAGAGCTCCCAAAGACTCGTAGGCGGTGGGGAGATCTTCGCTGCTTTGTTGGGGTTGCACCCTGTGCCCTGTGGGCGGCTATTTGTACTCTATTTCTGCACTTACCGGGAGGAGAGTTAAAGTGTATTCTGGAGTGACGCCAGAAAACCTATCTAGTCAATCATTGACTCTGAACTGTGGACGCAGGCTTTCTTTTTCAGATTGGGGTCAATTCTGAACCAAGTTGCATTTGGCTGGTGAGGGGAGGGGGAAGACCCGGAGTAAGATACTCTTTATTAATTTTCCCTGGGTTGTTGAAACCATCCTGGAAAGAATTTTGGAAATCCACCAGTCAGTGCCCCCTTCCTCTGCCTCCCCCTCCCCCCCATCCCCTGTTGGGAAGGACCAGCATTTTCTAAGACTTTTAAAAAAGCAAGTTTTACTGTAGTGGATGGGAGATACTATCTCAAATAAAGGAATATCTTTATCCGTTATTTAGTCATATTCCAAGGTACCAGGTCCAGATGAATGAAGTTTATTGCTTTAAATGAAAGTATTATAATTTTAGAGATAGGAGGTATATTGGAAATATTCTAATCTGAGGCAGCTAGGTAGCACAGAGCACCAGGCCTGGAGTCGGGAGGACCTGGGTTCAAATGTAGCCTCAGACACTTGCTACTGGTGAGACCCCGAGCAAGTAATTTAACCTTAGTTTCCCAGCCCAGACTGCTCTTCTTCACTTTGCCTAAGGAAAAAGGGGTTTAAAAAGAAAAGAAATATTAGAATCCAATTCCTGCCTTTTACTGATAGGGAAACCGACTTGAAAGCTTTAGTGATTTAAACCATTTATATAACTAGTGGCACTGTTGGAAACAGAACTCTGGTATTTTAATCTTTCTCGATATCAATTTACTTTATAGATTGAACATCTACCTAAACTAGAACAGATTTTTGTGATCGAACAGAAACATAGACAACTTTCCTGGTGAGGTGTTATCTGAGATAGATAATATATGTATTGGAAGAAAAACTACTTGACTTTTTAGAGACTTCATTTACTTTTAGATTTTTGTACTTAGAAAGTTAACTTGGGGTGGTTGATGGGCTTGGCTTTCCTCACATTTGTGAAATCAAGTCCTTTATATATTCTAGGTGGACACGTGTAAACCCTGCCACTAACTAGCTGTGTAACATTGGACCTTTCTAATGTGTTGTGGTAAAACTGAAAAACAAACATCTTGTATACTACCTAGAACAGTGAGGTATGAATGCCAAAAGTAGATAGGAGTGTGTTGAAGGGCGTATCTTATTGGTATGGGTTTGAATTAGTCAGCTCTACTAAATTGTCCTCTGGGAGTTATAGTTACTCATACACACTGGGCTTCAAGTCAGGATTTTATTTATAATTCTGCACCTAATTTGCCATGTGCTTTTAGGCCCGCCTAAGCCTCAACTTCCTGTTTGTAAAAGGAATGGATTAGGACTAGATGATCTATAAGGTACCTTCTCATAATTATCATTCACCAAAGCTATATAATATTTAAGTAGCTTAGATAATAGGTTTAGAGCTAGAGGGGACCTCAGAGAACACCTGCTCCACCTCCCTTCTTTTACCTGTGAGGAAATGGGTCCAGAAGAGTAGCTTGCCCAAGGTTACAAAGCTAGGAAGCTAACAGCTAGAATTTGACCTAGAGTTTCTTTACTTCAAATCTAGCACACTTTCCACTTTATTCCCTCATTGGGAAGATGAAGGTGTTTAACTACAGAATATATTTTCGAGGTGAATGAAATTTTTTGCTTTAAATCAGTGATTCCCAAAGTGGGCACCACTTCCCCCTGGTGGATGCTGCAGTGATCCAGGCAGGCGGTGATGGCCACAGGTGCATTTCTGAGTTCAATAAATAGTTTCATAATTTCAAAGTTCAATGTTTCTAATTTACACCTTTCTTTACAATATTTTACAAAAAAGGTAGAAACATTAATACATATATCTTTCCTATTAATTGCTATTAAAATTTTTTAAATTAATTTCCAGGGGGCGCTATGTAATATTTTTTTCTGGAAAGGGGGCTGGTAGGTCAAAAAAGTTTGGGAACCACTGCTTTAAATGCTCAAAGTTTTTATTTTAAACATCTTTCCCATGAAAATCTTTATAATTGTTTTTATTATCTATTCATGTAATTTAAAACCCTTGGGAGAATTCAACATTCTATTATATTGAAATACAGTGAAGCACTGAAAATCCTCTTAGTTGTGTTGGGTTTTTAGCCCCCTTTACTACATAGCCTTAATATTCTTATGTACTTTTAGTATGAGGAAGGATGGCATAGTGACCAGAAAACTGGCCTAAGAGTCAGGAGGGTAGGGTTCAAATTCTGCCTAACAAATCTTGGTTGTATGACCTCTGAGCAAGTCATTTTTACTTTTTAGTACTCCATATGATTAAAAAAAATACAACTTTTAAACTATTCTCACAAGGTTGGGTTGTTTTTTTTTTTATGGTTTAAAATGTTTTTCAATTACACTTAAAAACAATTTTTAATATTTGTTTTAAAATTTTTGAGGCCCCCCCCATTGAAGAGACAAGCATTTTGAAATGGGCTATACATCTGCAGTTGTGCAAAACATTTCCAGTAGTCATATTGTGAAAGAAAACACAGACCAAAAGAAAAAAAAAACCCACAAAAAAATTAAGTAAGCAATAGTATGCTTTATTTTTTGTTCCATTCTTTAAAAATTTTATTTTTGAATATTTTTCCATGTTTACATGATTCATTTTCTTCCCTCCCCTTTTCTCTTCCCCCTCCCAGAGCCAACAAACAATTCCACTGGGTTGCAATAGTATGCTTTAATCCAATTTCAGACTCCATCAGTTCTTTGTCTACACACCACTCCAAGTTAAGCTCTCTCTATACAAAAATCTAAAAGTAAAGAAAGAGCATCCTTCAGAATTGTCTTGGATCTTTGTATTGCTGAGAGTAGCAAAGTCATTTATATATTCATTATATAATAATATTGCTATTGTTGCAAGTATTCTCTTGGTTCTGTTCACTTTACTCTGAATCAGTTCATGTAAGTCTTTCCAGGTTTTTCTCAGAGCATCCTGCTTGTCATTTCTGAAAGTACAATGGCATTCAATCACAATCATATGCCACAACTTGTTCAACATTCCTCAATTGATGGGCATCTCCTCAATTTCCAATTCTTTACTACCACAAAAAGTTACTATAAATATTTTTGTATATGTACATGCTTTTTCCTTTTTTTTTTTTTTTTCATCTCTTTGGGATACAGATCTAGAAGTGGTATTATTGGGTCAGAGTGTATGTAGTTTTATAGCCTTTTAGTCATAGTTCCAACTTGTTCTTTAGAATGGTTGGATCAGTTCACAATTCCTGACAGTGCATTAATATCTCAATTTTCCTATATCCCCCCTAATTTTGGTCTCTACCAATGATATCACAGGTCTGTCAAAAAAAAAAAGCCACTAAGAAACAAACAAAAAACCCAAGCCTATTAGCCATTCCTGGAGGAATCGTAGATCCATTTGAGTATTACTATTACTATACCATGATATGAATAGAAAGCTAGCTTGTCACTAGTTAACCCCTTTACCACTTACCTACCCCTTACCACTCCTTCTGCCTTGGAACCAATACATAGTATCGATTCTTAGGTGGAAGATAAAGGTTTTAAAGAAAGAGGGGGGGGGGGGGAGGGAGGAAGAGGAAGGAAGAAGAAAAGAAAAGAAAAGAAAAGAAAAGAAAAGAAAAGAAAAGGGAG
>NC_058131.1:433911355-433973161 GCF_016433145.1 Gracilinanus agilis
AGGAAGGAAGAAGAAAAGAAAAGAAAAGAAAAGAAAAGAAAAGAAAAGGGAGGGGAGGGAAGAAAGAGGAAGGAAGGAAGGAAGGAAGGAAGGAAGGAAGGAAGGAAGGAAGGAAGGAAGGAAGGAAGGAAGGAAGGAAGGAAGAAAAAATAACTGGCTATGTAGTGACTAAGCAAGTCATTGATGCACTAGGCAGCTTTCTAAGACTATAAATTGAAGAGAAAGTGACAACCTGCATTAGTAGGGGAAGTTTCTTCAGTTAGGAGGTTCATAAATCATAGTTTTAGTCTCTATTCTCATCCTAACCCTGTGAGATAGTGCAGCTGGAAAAACTGAAACTTGGACAGGATAAATGATATGCACTGTGGAATCAGGATTCTAATGTAGGTCTTATGGTTCTTTTTCACTTTTCAGCCTCTAAGATTTCTCAGAGGACCATTTTCTTCTTTTCTAGGTAATTGCCTGTGGTTTTTTTTTGAATAAATAATTGCTGAATAAGAGAAGTACAATTACAGTACCTTATGAAGCAGAGAGTCAGGTAATGTAGAGTACAACTGAAAAGGTTTGAAAAATACATTAAAAAACCATTTTTTAAAAATGTTTTTCCTGTTTTGCTGCAGATCCTTCAACATTTGTTATTTTTCATTTTTGTCAACCTTGCCAATTTGGTAGATGTGAAGTTCAACATCAGAGTTGCCTTAATTTGTATTTTTCTTCTTGTTAGTAATTTGGAACAATTTTTGATTGCTTGGATTTTTTTCCTGCCTGTTTAATGTTTTGTAAAGCCAAAGACTCTATTTCCTAAAGATTAGACTCACTATTTGATTAAAAGCTATAGATCCATAATATATAACAAGATAAACTAAATGGATACCTGGCATACGTAAAAGCCCATCTTGAGCAAATTAGAGGAGTAAGAAAGAAATGTCTTTAGAGGGGCACAGGAGATACAATAGACAATTTTGATTATATAAAGATTTAGAGTTTTGATATAGATATCTAATGCAGTTAAAATTAGAAGAGAAATCGGTAACTAGGGAAAAAATTCTTTGTAGTCACATTTTTGGTAACTATCCAAGATATAAGGAACTATTTCAAATTTATGAGACTTTAGAACCATTCCCCTACAGAGAAATGGTAAAAAAAATATGAAGCAGTTTTTTTTCCTTTTTATATTGTTACTCAGAAATAAGTACCTTAGCAGATTTAAAACTACAAATCCTGTCTAACTTTAAATCTTGTGTACTTAATGCATTTAAAAAAATAAATATTCTTGATTCATTTCTGATAAAGGGTAATAGAAATAGTAGTGCTCCCCAAACAAGACTTTACATTAAAATGTTTTATTTTGGTAGCAAAGTGATGTAGTGTATATTCACCATTCCTCTTGAGCCATGTGGTTCAATGCCTGAGTTTAATTCAAAGCACCAGCAAATTATATTGAATTGAATGAAAATCACGTCCACCAACCAAACAAAAATTTTCTAAACCCTGAAAAATAAAGCCCTTCCTACATATCAGTGTAGTCTGACAAAACACACTCCCACACTTGTGTATGTCTGAAAAATGTATATCTTTCTGCATTTTAAGTTCTGTTTCTCCATTGGGAGGTGAGTGGCATGTTTCCTCTTTATTCTTTTGGACTCATTTATCATTGTGTTTTAGAAACATTTTTTAATTTAAAAATTTTGCTTAAATTTTAATTTATTCATTTACCATTGTATTGATCAGAATTCTTAAGGCTTTCAAAGTTAATTTCTCTAGAATGTAAAAATTGTTCTAGTTCTCTTTACTTCACTGTGCATCAATTGAAAGTAGTCTTCCCAGTTGCCTTTGAAATTTTATATTTCATCATTTCTTTTTTTTTTTTAAACTCATACCTTCCTTCTTGGGGTCAATACTGTGTATTGGCTACAAGGCAGAAGAGTGGTAAGGGGAGGCAATGGGGGTCAAGTGACTTGCCCAGGGTCACACAGCTAAGAAGTGTCTTGAGGCCAGATTTGAACCTAGGACCTCCTGTCTCTAGGCCTTACTCTCAATCCACTGAGCTACTCAGCTGCCCTCTATTTCATCATTTCTTATGATAGTTATTATTTCATTATATTCATATATCACAATCTGTCTAGCTCTTTTCCAATAGGATACCTGTTGAGTTACAGTTTTAGGATGCTAGGAAAATAACTATAAATATGTTTGAACATTTAGTTACTTTTCCTGTCTCATTTATTTTGGGAATATATGTAGAAGTGTGCCTGGGTCAGAGTATGTACTACATTTTACTACTTTGGACATAGTAACAAATTGCTTTGCAGAATGACTGGGCCAATTCACAGCCCTACCAAGAGTGAACTAGTGTGTATATTAAATAGTCTGGCTCTTCTTTTTCTCCTTCATTTTTGTCCCTTTTCTCCACTCCTCCTTTCCTTTCCCCATTACTGAATTGCTCTGGATCTACCTGAGCCAATTCATACTTCCTTGGGCAGGCCTTTCCTCCTGAGGCATCACCATTTTGGATTTGGGACTTAAATGGATAGTTTTCGAAGGAAGAAATCCTAGCTGTCAAGAACTATATGAAACGGGGGCAGCTGGGTGGCTCAGTAGATTGAGAGCCAGGCCTAGAGATGGGAGGTCCTAGGTTCAAATCTGGCCTCTGGGCAAGTCACTTGACCCCCAATACTAGAAAAAGTCTTTGATAAGCTATACCACTCATTTATGCTTAAAAAAAAAAAAAAACCTACAAAATATAGGTTAGCTTCGTTTGAGATCATGATTTCTACTCCTGCCTTCTTTGTCTTAGTTGCAGCTCAATAGATTCTGCTCCAGTCTTTTACCTTTTCCCTGTGTATGCCTCATGTATGTTTCCTCTAGACAACCTATACTGTATTAGCCTGAATATAGTGCGACATTTGAATGTGTTCCTTTGAAAGTCAAATTCACACTATATTTAAGCATTCAGCTTTGAAATGATAAGTTGTGTATTGTGTACCTCAGCATACATAAAAAGCATGCCTGTCTCCTGGGGCAGATGTGAAATGCTGAACAAACACCTGTTTGTTTTGATATTCCATAAATGTCATTGTTAATACTAACGGTGCCAAATCAGTGTTGATTCAAACTACTGGAAATGAGGAAACTTGAATGATTGTGATGCTTGCAGTCACAGCTGACAGGAGAAAACTGACAGGAGTAGAAATAATGATCTCAGACAAAGCTAAAGTAAAAATAGATTTTATTAAGAGACAAGGAAGAAAACTACATTACCTAAGGAAAAGTTACCATCAGGAGTTTTCTTTCATGTGCAGGAAAAGGGATGGATGAATGAAGAACTTGTGTTAGATTGGTTAAATGTGGTCTAGGGTAGGCATCTGGGTTTGTTACTGTGTCAGAGAGGAATGTTCAAGGGTCACCTGACTGAATGGCTGCAATGTGCATGGACCTATGTAGTTGTTATTTTGGGAGGAATAATTTTGCAATTAAAAGTGTTAAATGTAGTCATTGATAAGCCATTTAAAGATCATTTGAGGAAAGAATATAATGAGTGGATGTTGGCTGGAAACTATGAATTTACTCCATCGGGAAAAATAAAGAAACCATTGGTCACTGTATTGGGGACCTGGATCAAAACTGCTTGGGACAAAATCTCCATTGTGCTTGGATTTAAAAAATGTTGTATATCAAATAGTATGGATGGTAGTGAAGATGGTGTTTTATGGGAAGAAGAGGGTGATGGCAATAACTGAAATGATTTGTTTCCACTTCAGGAAATGAGGAAATAGAAGGGGAAGGAAAACATGATTAAATATCGGAAGGTAGTTTCTCACAAGTATCTATAAAAGTAATACATATTTAATAAAAATGTTGGCATTAAAACTTCTTTAACTTGTTTTCAGGACCTTGAAAAAACTTCAAATATAAAGTACCTGCATTATTTAAGAGTTAAGAGAAAATTGTAATTTAAAAGGAGAAAATAAAATGGGTATTTCCTCTTCCTGAGTTACCCTTCAAAATACTTGGGATCACACTATATTCAGGGTATTATATTTGAGCTAATACAGTATTAAGATTCTGGTATTTAATCCATTCTGCTAACCTCTTGCATTTTATGGATGACAGTTATGATTACCATCTGTGTATTCCCCTCCAATTTTAACTTCCTTCTTTAATCCTAACCTTATTCCTTCTATTCTTTTCCTTCCTTCCAGTGTTTTCCTTTTAGTCAGTCTTTTCCCCTTTCCTTTCCCATTATATTGCTCCCCTTATCCTCCCCCCCTCTTCTTACTTCCCTCTTACTATAGGACTTTTTGGTCGCCCCACTGCAGCTTCTCCCTCCCTTGTATTTCTCCCCTCCCCACCACTCTGTTTCTTATTCCCCTTCTACATTTCTGTAGAGTATGATGCAATTCTATACCCCAATGAGTCTGACTGTTCTCTCTCTGAGCCAATTCCAATGAGAGTATGGTTTAAATATTATCTATCACCTCTTCCTTCATTCCATTGTATTGGTGTGCCCACCCCCCACCCCCCAGGCGCTTTTTTATGTCATATATTTTGTCTCATTTTAACTACTGTGACGATAACAATTTTTTAGAGTTACACTTTTAATCATCATTTCATTTTGAAGGCCTTAAATTTTTCCTCATTTTTGTTTGTCTTTTCATGCTTCTATTGGATTTGGGGCCTCAGATTTTCTGTTCAGGTCTGATTTTTTTCTTCAGGAATGCTTGGAAGTCTTCTAATTTATTAAATGACCATTCTTTCCTATGAAGGAGTATAGTCAGTTTTGCTGGGTAGTTGATTCTTGATTTTAGATCCACTCCCCTTGCCTTCTGGAATATTATATTCCAAGCCTTCTGATCCTTCAATGTGGAGGCTACTAGCTCCTGTGTGATCCTGACTGGGTCTCCTTAATATATGACTTGTTTCTTTCTAGCTGCCTGTAGTATTTTCTCCTAGGTCTGGGAGCTCTTGAACTTGGCTATAATATTTCTGGGAGTTGTCATTTGGGGATTTAATGTAGGAGGTGATCTGTGGATTCTCTCAATCTCTATTTTACCCTCTTGTTCAAGAATATCAGGGCAGTTCGCGTGGATAATTTCCTGTAGTATGATGTCAAGGCTTTTTTTCTGGTCATGGGCCTTTAGGTAGTCCAGTAACTCTTAAATTGTCTCTTCTGGATCCATTTTCCGGGTTTGTCTTTTTTTATAAGATGTTTCAGATTTTCATCTATTTTTTCATTCTTTTGATTTTGTTTTATAAAATCTTGATACCTTGTGAAGTCATTAGCTTTTAGTTGTTCAATTCTAATTTTTAAAGACTGGATTTTGTCCATGACTTTTTGATCCTCTTTTTCCTTTTGAACTATTTTTCTTTGTAACTCATTCTCTTTGTCTTTTAATTTTTTACATTATTTTTGAGCTGGTCAAATCTGGCTTTCAAGGCACTATTTTCTTTTTTTACTTAATGTGCCTCTGTTTCCAGATGACTTATTTTGCTTTTTAAGTTCTTTTTCCAGTTATTTGTTCCTTGTATAGTTGCTTCTCTAGTTGTTTGCTTTCTCTGTGAGTTTATGCTTTTTCTGCCCTCTGGAGGTTTATTTTCTGCTATGCTGATATACTGGATTAGGCCAGTTGAGCTGATCTGCAGAGCTGAATGTGCCCTGAGGCCAAATCTTCCAGTAGCAGAAGCCTAAGATGGAAGTGTGGTAACTGAAGCCTGTGACCAGCCTGCCCTCTCCTCTACTCCTCTCCAGCAGCTGTGGTCAGAGCCCTGAGCTTCCTGTAGTTGTGGTAGCAAGGTACTCTGTCCCAGTTGGAGACCTTGCCCTGAGATCCCACTGCCTGCCGGAGTCTTAGCACAGTAGGTAGGGGAAGGGGCATTGGGACCTTCTTTCTTTCTTTTCCTTTATCCAAGAATTCAGCCTTCTCTGCATACCTTTTAAGTTGACTTGAGTCCTGCAGCTCTGTCTTGTTGTTGGATTTGATTTTCTGTCCCCCTTGAAGCACTTTGTTTTTTGATTGGTGTGGAAGGGTATTCACAGAGGAATCAGTTTTTGCTGTTTCTAAGTCTCCATCCTGACTCCACCTTCTAGAGGGACCTTAAAAAATTTTTATTTTAAAAAGAGTCTATATAAAACCAAAAGCATCTTATGGAAGGGAGATACAATAGAATCTTTTCCAGTTAATACAGGAACCGAGTAAGGATGCTCATTCATCCCACTATCATTTGAAATAGTTCTTGAAATGCTAGCAATAGTAGCAAGATGAAAAAGAAATGAAGGTATAAAGGTAAGTAAAGAAATGAAAGCATTTCTATTTACTGGTCATATGATGGTATATTTGGAAAATCCTAAGGAATCAGCACATATATTATTTGAGATCCTTAATCACTTCACCAAAGTTGCAGGTGACAAAATAAATTCTCAGAAAATCAACTGCATTTCTATACAATAATAGACTCCAACAAGCAATAATAGAAAGGGAAATCTTATTTCAAATATCTACAAAATTTCCTAAAGTATTGGAGATCAATCTATCAAAGTACACAAAAAGATTTGTATGGTTTTGGTTTCAGTGTTCGTTAAAGAACAACTTAGTTGGAGGGATGTTCAGTGCTCATAGTTGGACCATGCTAATATAATGAAAAGGCCAATGCAAGAAAGTTACACTTTCAATACCATACCAATCAAATGACTAAGAGGATACTTTATAGAACTTGATAATAAAATTAATTTAGAAAAGCAAAAGATGTAGAATGTCAAAAGAAAAGCTAGGGATGAAGAAGGAATAAGAATTCCAGACCTCACTCTGTATCACAAAGAAGCTATCATCAAAATTGTCTGGCAAAGATTAAAAAATAGAATGGTATGTCATTGGAAAAAACTGGATGAGGGGAATCAGAAACTCAACATACTCTGTGTTTGATTAAGCAAAAAACGTAAGTTATTTAAGAAAGAACTCACTATGTAATAAAATCTGCTGGGAAAACTGGAAATGAGTTTGGCTGAATTTAGATTCAAACCCACTTCTTTTCTGCACAGTACATTTTATTTTATTATTTTTTAAATTTTATTTAATTTTTAGAATATTTTTCCATGTTTACATGATTCATTTCTTTTCCTCTGTTCTTCCCTCCCCACTCCCAGAGCCAACAAGCAGTTCCACTGGGTTGTACAAATGTCGTCACTTGATATCTATTTCCACATTATTCATTTTTGCTGTAGAGCAATTTTTTTTAAAACCTAGACCCCAAATGTCATATATTTTGCTTTTGCATTTCTACTTCCATAATTCTTTCTCTAAATGTGGATAGCATTCTTTTACATAAGTCCTTCAGGAATGTCCTGGCTTGATGCATTGCTACTAGTAACAAAGTCCATTACATTGGATTTTCCCAGTGTTTTACTTTCTGGGTACAATGTTCTTCTGGTTTTGCCCGTTTTACTTTTCATTGAGGTTCTCCCAGTTCATATAGAAAGCCTCCAGATAATCGATCCTTACAGCACAATAGTATTCCATCACCACCATATACCACAATTTGTTCAGCCATTCCCTAATCAAAGGACACCTACTTATTTTCCAATTTTTTTGCCACCACAAAAAGTGTTGCTATGAATATCTTTGTACAAGTATTTTTCCTTATTTTCTCTTTGGGGTGCAAACCCAGCAGCAGTATTGCTGGATCAAAGGGTATGCATTCTTTTTTTTTTTTTTTTTTTTTTAAACCATTGTACTTCGGTGTATTGTCTCATAGGTGGAAGATTGGTAAGGGTGGGCAATGGGGGTCAAGTGACTTGCCCAGGGTCACACAGCTGGGAAGTGGCTGAGGCCGGGTTTGAACCTAGGACCTCCTGTCTCTAGGCCTGACTCTCACTCCACTGAGCTACCCAGCTGCCCCCTATGCATTCTTTTAAAGTCCTTTGCGTATAATTTCAAATTGCCTTCCAGAATGACTGTATTAATCCACAACTCTACCTGCAGTACATTAGTGTCTCTATTTTGCCACATCCCCTCTTAACATTTATTATTTTCCTTTACTTTCATATTGGCCAATTTGCTAGGTGTAAGGTAGTACCTCAGTGTTGTTTTCATTTGTATTCCTCTAATTATGAGAGATTTAGAACACTTTTTATGTGCTTGTTGATAGTTCTGATTTCTTTATCTGAAAACTGCCTATTAATGTCCCTTGACCATTTGTCAATTGGGGAATGGCTTGATTTTTTTATACGATTTACTTAGCTCCTTATAAATTTGAGAGATTAGACCTTTGTTGGAGGTTTTTGTTATAAAAGTTTTTTTTCCCAATTCTTTGCTTTCCTTCTAATTTTGTTTGCATTGGTTTTATTTGTACAGAAACCTTTTAATTTAATATCAAAATTATTTATTTTACCTTTTGTAGTGTTCTCTATCTCCTGTTTAGTCTTAAATTCCTTCCTTTCCCATAGATCTGACAGATATTCTGTGTTCATCTAATTTGTTTGATTTCCCTCTTTATATTTAAATCATTTACCCATTCTGAGTTAATCTTAGAATAGGGTGTAAGATGTTAATCCTAGCCCAATTTCTCCCAAAATGTTTCCCAATTCTCCCAACAGATTTTGTCAGATTCAGGTTCTTCTCTCAAAAGCTGGGATCTTTGGGGTTATCAAACACTATCTTGCTACTGTCATTTACCCTCAAGTCTATTCCATTGATCCACCCTTCTATTTCTAAGTCAGTACCATGTAGTTTTGATGATCACTGCTTTATAGTATTGTTTGAGGTCTGGTAAAGCTAGGCCTCCATCCTTCACATTCTTTTTCATTATTTCCCTTGATGTTCTTGATCTTTTGTTCTTCCAGAGGAACTTTGTAAGAATTTTTTCTAATTATATGAAAAAGTGTTTTGGTAGTTTGATAGGTAAAGCGCTGAATTAGTAAATTAATTTCAGTAGGATTGTTATTTTTATTATATTAGCTCATCCTACCATGAGCAATTGATGTTTAGATCTAGTTTTATTTGTGTGAAGAGTGTTTTATAGTTATGTTCATAAAATTCCTGAATTTGTTTTGGCAAGTAGATTCCCAGGTATTTTATCTTGTCTAGAGTAATTTTAAATGTAGTTTCTCTTTCTAACTCTTGCTGCTGGGTTTTGTCAGAAACATATAGGAATGCTGATGATTTATGTGAGTTTATTTTGTACTCTGCACCTTTGTTAAAGTTATTGTTTCTACTAGTTTTTTAGTTGATTTTCTTGGATTCTCTAGGTATACCATCATGTCATCTACAAAGAGTGATAGTTTTCTCATTGCCTACTTTAATTCCTTCAATTTCTTTTTCTTCTCTAATTGCTACTGCTAGCATTTCTAGTACAATATTTAATAGTAGTGGTGATAATGGGCATCTCTGCTTCATTGGCATTCCTCCTGATCTTATTGGAAGGCATCTAACTTATCCTCATTACAGATACTTGCTGATGGTTTTAAATATATACTGTTTATTTTTTTGAGGAAAGGCGCTTCTATTTCTATACTTTCTGCCTTTTTCGATAGGAATGGGTGTTGTATTTTGTCAAAGGCTTTTTTTCTGCATCTGTTGAGGTAATCATGTGATTTCTATTAGTTTGGTTGTTTATGGTCAATTATGTGGATGGTGTAAGGATTTAAATTTCAGAGTTTGACTAAATATATGAGAATTCTAAGATAATACTGTGGTCACCAATTTAAAAATATTGTAGCTCAAGTCAAATTGACTTTCAGTAGCTTTATTTACAAAGGTGGAAAGAGTGAAAGTAGAGAAATGTAAAAGAGGGTAGAGAAGTATAGCCTATCACCCTAAATATTGCTCCAGTCCCTGGTTCAACCCAGGCAGGACTCATTAACCCTTCAGCCAGAGAACTTGGTGGTGAATTAAACAAGGATTCAGCCCACATGGCCTCCTCCAAGAAGGGGAGGCCTCTCTGGAACTAATCTCTCCAGAAGTCAGAAAAGAAGGGTCAGCTTTTCATTCACTCAGGTTGACGATCCAAAGGAGAAGATCCAGTACTAGAAGCAGTCTAGGAGCTAGAGAATCAGGTTGAAGCTCCCCAGTCGTAGCTCCAAGCCCAAAATTCAGGCCAAAGACCTCCTTGGACAGGAAGTTCAGGACTTTTATAGTCCTTTTTCCAAGTCACTTCCCATCCCTTCCTCCACTTTATGGGAGCCAGTTACAGTCTTTAAATTTGCTTAGCACAGCCCAGGGAGTTGTCAGTTGCTTTTGGAGTTGTTACCCACTTTAGTAAGTGGCTTGTGGACCTCCCCTACTTAGTGTTAAGTAAGGGTGTTTTCAGTTTTTGTTGATTAATTTAAAAATAGGCAAGGAGAGAGTTAATCCTATCTTCACAATGGTTTTCCTAATATTAAACCATCCTTGCATTCCTGGTATAAATCCCACCTGGTCATAGTGAATAATCCTTGTGATAACTTGTTGTAGCCTTTTAGTTAGTATTTTATTTAATATTTTTGCATCTATGTTCATTAAGGATATTGGTCTATAGTTTTCCTTTTTTTTTTTGGTCTTGTTGACTTGGGAATCAGTACCATATTTGTATAAAAAAATTTGGTAAGACTCTTTCTTTGCCAATTTCATCAAATAGTTTGTAGAATTTGGGATTAACTGATCTTTAAATAGTTGTTAGAATTCACTTGTAAATCCATCTGCCCTCGTGATTTTTTCTTATGGATTTCTTTGATGGCTTATTTAATTTCTTTTTCTGATATGGGTTTATTTAAGGATTCTATTTCCTCTTATGTTAATCTGGGCAATTTGTATTTTTGTAAATATTCATCCATTTCACCTAGATTGCCATATTTATTGCCACATAATTGGGCAAAATAGTTCTTAATAATTACCTTAATTTCTATTCATTGGAGGTGAGGTCGCTCTTTTCATTCATGAGAATGTTAATTTAGTTCTCTTCTTTCTGCTTTTTTGCATTTGTTTTCAATGTTTTTATGCCCTAGTACAGGGGTCGGCAACCTTTTTGGCTGTGAGAGCCATAAATGCCACATTTTTAAAAATGTAATTTCGTGAGAGCCGTACAGTGCTCACAGTGCGTGCTCCTGTAACATCGCCTGAAAAAAAAATTGACTTTATGGCTCCTGCAGAGCCATACGTTGCTGACCCCAGCCCTAGTACATGTTCAGTCTTAGTGAATGTACCATGTGCTGCTGAAAAAAAGGTGTATTCCTTTTTATCTCTATATCTATTAACTCTGATTTTTCTAAGATTTCATTCACATCTCTTCTTTCTTATTTTTTGGTTTTATTTATCTATATCTGATAGAGGAATGATGAGGTGTCCCACTAGTATACTTTTGCTATCTATTTCTTCCTTAAGCTATAATAATTTCTCCTTTAAAAATGTGGATGCTATACCATTTGGTGCATACATGTAAAGTACTGATATTTTTTCATTGTCTATACTGCCTTTTATCAGGATGTAATTACCTTCCTCATCTCTTTTAATCAGATCTATTTGTATTTTGGCTTTGTCAGATATAATGATTGGGGCTCATGCCTTCTTTTTCTCAGTTGATGCCCAATAAATTTTGCTTCAGCCTCTTACCTTTACCCTGTCTATGTCTACCTGCCTCATGTGTGTTTCTTGTAGACACCATATGGTAGGATTTTCGGTTTTCAGTTCATCTCATTCACCTTCAGAGTTAAGATTACCACCTGTGTATTCCCCATCATTTTGATTTCCTCCTTTCTTTTTAAATTTAGAATATTTTCCTATGGTTACATGATTCATCATTCTCCCCTCTCCTGGAGCTGACATGCAGTTCCACTGGCTTATACATGTATCATTGTTCAAAACCTATTTCCATGTTATTCATATTTGTAGTAGAGTGATCTTTTAACATTAAAACCTTGATCTTATCCCTATCAAACCATGCGATTGAGCATATGTTGTTCTTCTGAGTTTCTGCTCTCACAGTTATTTCTCTGGATGTGGATAGTGTTCTTTTTTATAAGTTCCTGAGAATTGTACTGGATCATTGTGTTGCTGCTAGTAGAGAAGTCCATTATATTCGATTGTGCCATAATGTATCAATCTCTGTGTACAATATTCTCCTGGTTCTGCTCCTTTCACTACATCAAATCCTGGAAGTCTTTCGAGTTCACATGAAATTCCTCCAGTTCAATATTCTTTTCAGCACAGTAGTATTCCATCACCATCAGATACCACAATTTGTTCAGCCATTCCTCAATTGATGGACACCCCCCTCATTTTCCAATTTTTTGCCGCTACAAAGAGAGCAACTATAAATATTTTTGTACAAGTCTTTTTCCTTATTGTTTTTTGGGGGCACAACTCAGGCCCTTTCTTCTTTCACTATTTCCTTCTATACTAATGTTTTGCTTTTAAACAGTCCCTCTTTTCCCCAATCTTATTTTACTTTCCTTCTCACTCCCTCTCTTCTTATTCCCCTCTTATTTTTCTTTAAGGACTATTAATATCCCCTCCCTTTAATACTCCTCACCCCACTCTTCCTCTGCATTATTCCCTCTCACTTTCTTTGTAGGGTAAGATAGAATTCGATAGCCCAATAGATCTGTCTGTTCTTCTATTATAGGAAATTTATAGATAGGACTTATTATAGGCAGTATAAGAGCAGACCCAGCAAAATCTGGCAGAAGCTGGACATTCCAAGCTTGGAAGGGTTGGCAGGTGCTTGTACACAGAGACTGGTTAAGAGTTGACAGTTTTTGCCCTGGAGGAGTGAGAAGTGGAGCTGGAGGTTTTGGCTCAGCTAGCCTGTGGACTTATTTTGGGAGTCTTGGACATTGGAGTTAACTTTGAATTCACTGAGAGATATTCAATCAAGATACTAGGTTGAGTTAGGTGCTTTTCTGGGCTGGTGGACAACACAGTAAACCCTATACTCCCTAGCCTTTATTTGTATTAATTTGCCAATTTCCTGAAGGTTTCCTGAGACCTGATTCATCGTGATATCATCCTGAGAAGTGCTCCATGAGATTTCTACCTTTCCCTGCCTTGACAGCCCTGCCTATGCTGGCTGCTTTATCCTCTCACCTCCTTCCTTGTCCTTGATAACTATTAAAACCCCTTTTTATAACTTCCTTGACTTCTCCTTCCCAGTCTTCAAGAACCCATTGATAATTTTAACTGTCCATGCTGTGTTTTGGTTTCTGTTACTTGTTGATTTCCCAGCTACATTTGAAAGTTTGTTACTTCTAAGTTAGCTGTGGGCTACTTTTAACCCAGCTGTACTGTTTTCCCTTATACTCCTCTATCTATTCCCTTATTGTCCAAGCCACTTATTTCAGTTACTTATTTCATCTCTCAGAACTGAATCTACTGAGGGCAAGGTTTGATTATATATTAATACTCTTTTTCCTTTTCTTATAATAGTATTTTCCACCCCCCCATGTGCCTCTTTATGTAGTATAATTTTTCCTATTTTTCTTCTTCCTTCAAGTTTCTTTTAATATCATTCTCTCCCCCACCCTTTTTTTAATATACCATCTTAAACAACTTAGTACCATAACCTCTGTCTATGAATAATTCTTATATCTATATATCTATATGTGAAAATAATTTTTGAGTTACAGATATCATTTTTCTATATAGGAATATAATCAGTTTTACCTTACTGAAGCCCTTATTTTTTTCATTCTATCTTTTTATGGTTCTCTTGAATTTTGTATTTGGACATCAAATTTTTTATTTAGTTCTGGACTTTTCTTTAGGAATGCTTGGACATCTTCTGTTTTGTTAAATGCCAATACTTTCCCCTAAAAGTATATATTCAGTTTTGATGGGTAAGTGATTCTTGGTTGTAGACCCAATCCTCTTGCCCTTCTGAATATCATATTACAAGCCTTGCAGTCTGTTAGTGTGGAGGTTGCCAGATCCTGTGTAATCCTTACTGGGGCTCTTTGATATCTAAATTGCCTCTTTGTAGCTACTTGTAATATTTTCTCCTTGTTGTGAGGGGCAAAAAGGGGTTTTGGTTGGGTGAATATTAAAAAGGTATGGTTGTCAGGGAATTGAATAAATATCAATTCCCAATAAAAAAATCCTCAAGTCAAAATGACTTTTATGGTAATTTATTTTACAAATGAGAAGGAGAGAGAGTAAGAAAATCAGAGAGAGGATAGGGTAAGATAAGTAATCTAACAGACTGAGTAATTTGCTCTGGCCCCTGGTTCAACCCAGGCAGGTTTAACTAGTCCTCAAGAGAAGGCTGAGCTAAGGGCCAGGGATGAATGAAGCAAAAGCTTCAGTCTCAAACCCTCTCTTGAAAGGAGAGTTCCTTCAGAGAAATCCAGGAAGATTTAGCCTTTACACTCACCAGTCTCACCAATGTCTAAGGCCAGCCAGCCAGCCAAAGTTCCTTCAGGTCCAAGACATGAACAAGAAGAGCCCTACAGGAAGTTTTCACTCCCTTTTAAAGATGCTTTTTTTGGGTCACTTCCTGTGCCTTCCTCCTAGTTTACGTGTCCAATCACAACAGATACTTAGGACTGCCCAGGGGGCAGTCAGTCAATTCTGTCAGTCAACCCACTCTTGCACACATGGGTTTCAGACATCCCCATTTGTGGATTAAATGGTGGTGTTTACATCTTTGATGATTAGATCCAAGAATGGGTAGGGTAGATTCAATTTCATCATTATATTGATGTAAGAAGAAGGGTGAATGAGTGATGATGGAGTGTGGTATGGTAATCCCCTGAATAGTGAATAAGGGCCAATACTTCTCCACAACCTCTCTTCCTTACTAGGGAGACAAAATGGGGTTCCCCTTGATAGTCATGCTGGGGCTAGGTAGAGGAAAGGGATCTTTATAGTGGGACCTCCAACAAGTTGTTCATGCCAGGCAGTACCCACAGAAGCCTCCCCAGTCCCCAGCTGGGTCCAGTTTCAAAATGGATGACTGCTTTCTTTCCCCTTACTACCCATATGTTCTCCCTCCCAACAAGTACATGGATCTGACTGAACGACAGGGTTTATTCAGAAACGGATTAATTAAGGGATGAGGGAAGAGGGCGTCAGTCCCTCACTGGGTAAGGTAGTAACAGATATTTTCTGTATTCCCCAAATCTGTTTCTCTGATCCAATCCCCAAGTATTTTTCTTGAACCTATAATTATAGCTAACTAATGAGGGAATGTAGTAAAGCAAAATTCAAGGCAAGATTTGTGAGCCCCAGGGGCCAGCTTCCCCCAGAAGTCAGGACCCCCTTGGCCAAAAGTGAAGAAATGGTTGTTCGGTATTCTCCACTAGTTTAAGGAATTGATGGAGATCAAATGGCAGGGTTAGTCTTCACTGAAGTCCCAGGAAGACTCTTCAGATTAGCTTTGAAGGTGCTGCAGCCTCAAAATCCACCTCCCTCCTCAGCTGTGCCCCAAGCTTGAGAGCAATCCATTGGTCTCTTCCCAAAAGTCCTTGCACTCAGCTCAACTGACATCCTTTTCCCTCCTCAGTGTTCCATCTGTCAGTTCTAAAATGTAGCCTTGCTCAAACTCTTACATTGGTTCACTGTGAACTTCCTCTTTTCCTCTCTTCTTCCTATCCTTAGATGCCTTCTGCCACTTTCTTCTACCAAGAATAACTGGTCTAATCCATTTCATCCTGTCTCTTCCAACAGATTGCTGCCTGTCATCTCCATTTTATCGTTTATTTTCAATCCTTCCCTCTCTATTGGCTCATTTCTTACTCCTATAGACATGCTCATGTTTCTTATATCTTGAAAAAACCTTTACTTGAGCCTTCTATCCTGATTAACTAGCATCTTCTGTCTCTTCTGCCCTTTGTGGCTACTGTCTTTCCTCTTATTCTCTCCTTAACCCCTTAGAATCTGGCGCCTGACCTTATCATTCCATTGAAACTACTCTCAAGTTAAGCAGCGATCTCTTAGTTGCAAATTCCAATGGCCTCTTCTTAGTTCTCATTCTCTTTTCTATAGTCTGTGATACCATCAATCATCCTCTTTTCTTTGATATTCTCTTCTCCCTAGGTTTTTGGAACATGATTCTTCTGGTTCTCTTCCTACCTATCTATCTGACCACTCCTCATTCTCCTATGATGAATTCTCATCCAGAACATTCCTTTGAAGCATCAGTGTCTCATATGGTTCTGTCATGGGCTATCTTCCATACTACTTCACCTGATGATCTGATCATTAGCTCCACAGATTTAATTTTCATCTCTATGGTGACAGTTCTTAAATCTACCTATCCTGATCCCACTTCTCTGATTTCAATCTTGCATGTCCAATTGCCTTTCAGACGCCACAAATGGGATCTCAATTCAGCATGTTTAAAATATAATTATCATTCCCCATGAATCCTCCTCTCACCCCCAGAAATCCTTTGCTTTTACTGTAGAGGATAGCACCATCCTCCCCATCTCTCAGGCTGTAAACCTAGGAGTCATCCTAGACTCTTCTTTGTCTGTTGCCAAGGCCTGTCACATTCACCTTTATAACATCACTGGAATATTCTTTCTTTCTTGAACCTGGTGCCATTCTGGTCCAGGACCCCATCTCTTTATTATTATTATTTTTTTTATTAAAAATCCTTACCTTCCTTCTTAGAATCAGTATTGTGTGTTCTTTCCAAGGAAATAGAGTGGTAAGGGCTAGGCAACTGGGGTTAAGTAATTTGCACAGGGTCACACAGCTAGAAAACATTTGAGGCCAGATTTAAACCCCAGGACCCTCTATCTCTAGGCCTGGCTCTCAGTCCACTGAGCCAACCACCTGGCTGCCCTCAACCCCATCACTTTATGAGCCCAGACTACTGCAATAGCTTGTTTGGTCTGCCTGCTTTGTCTCTCTCCCCACTTCCAGTCCATGCTCCATTTAGCCACTGCACTGTTTTTCCTAAAATGAAGGTAAGATCATGTCACCTTTTCCACTCAGTAAACTTCAGTGACTTCTACTACCTCTAGTAAAAAATGAAAAATCTGGTTTGATATTTAAAGCCCTTATAACCTAGCTCCCTTTATGGTCTTTTTACATCTTGTTCCCTAGAACATACCTTTGAATCCAGTGACACGGGCCTCCTGGCTTTTTCATGAAGATGATAATCCATCTAACTAAAATCCTATCAAACATTTCTTTCACACAAAACTAATAACAAAGGCTAATTATGGTATAGTGGATAGTGCTGGGCTTGGAATCAAGAAAACCTAAATTCTAGGGGGCAGCTGGGTAGCTTAGTGGATTGAGAGCCAGGACTAGAGATGGGAGGTCCTAGATTCAAATCTGGCCTCAGACACTTTCTAGCTGTATGACCCTGGGCTCACTTAACCCCCATTGCCTACCCCTTATGACTCTTCTGCCTTGGAACCAATACAGAGTATCGACTGCAAGAAGGAAGGTAAGGGTTTAACCCCACCACCACAAAATTCTTATTCTTGGCTTCAGAAACTAGTTGTAAGTCCAAGACTTAACCTCTCTTCCTTATCTGCAAAATGTGATCTTTTAGCATCTATATTACAGGATTGTTGTGGGAATCAGATAAAATGCTTCCTGTAACTAATGTGCAACTAATTGTGAAATTATTTTTACAACTTCTACATAAATATGCACTGGGTTATAGGATTGAGAGGCCAATTTTTAAACTACCTTCATACCTTTTTAAAACTTAAATTTTGTTATGTTTTTATATTATTTAAGAAGTTTCTTACCTAGCAGAAATATTAACTTTAAAAATCTATTTTTTCTCCTGAGAAACTTTGTACAAACTATTTTAATTTCAGCCTTCACTGCAATCATGAGCCCTGATGAAACACCTATGTTTGACCCAAGTCTATTGAAAGATGTGGACTGGAGCCAAAATACTGCAACCTTTTCTCCAGCTATTTCCCCTACACACCCAGGAGATGGTTTGGTTTTGAGGCCTCTTTGTACTGCTGATCTAAACAGAGGTACTAATTTAATTTCACATTTTAAAATTATGACTTGAATTGCTTTACTCTTTTATTTGTCAATTAGCATGAATGTAAATGTTAATATTTTGTTCATGGTTAATATATTTATGATATATTTTTGTATCTGCATTTAAATATGCATGTTGAAATATTGTGTTCAGCACTAAATTTAAAAAATTAGATACACACTAAATTCAAGAGGAATTGTAGAGATCCACCTTTTTTCCTTATTCTCTAATCTCCAGATTTCCTTTCTAGAGGAAACTTTGTTTCTTCTGCCACCTCTTGAAATAGCTTACTAAGATTCAAAAAGAGTCATATATCTCTTCATGATATAAGAAATTGCTAAGTAAATAAGATTTCTGTAATAAGTTTTCTCTAAGCCATACTGGAAAAATCTTACATAAAATGAAATTGACTATACATATTGTTTTTATATATCAAATTAAGCAAGCTGAAATATTTAATTCTAGAGTGACATCTCAGATGTTGTGAACTTTAAAGTAAATATTTCCATCTTAAATCTGAAGAATGTTTTTTGATGAAGTCTATTCCTTTGGCTATAAGAATGAAAAACAAGATTTTGTCCTTTGAGCATGTTTGTTCTAAAAGCAGTTTCTATTGTTTATGAATACAGTTCCCATACATTCTGGGGTAGCTAAAATATAATTGTATCATTCATGAATGCAATTTCATTTCTTAAAAATATAGATTGTATTTCACAAATACCTCAAATTAAGAGAATGCAACATTTAAATGCATTTATTTTATTTTTATTTTTTTATCCTGGGACTCCATTCTAGGAGCATAGGGCCACAACCAGTAGGCAATGGGTCACCCAGCTGGGAAGTGTCTGAGCCCGGATTTGAACCTAGGACCTTTCGTCTCTAGGCCTGGCTCTCAATCCACTGAGCTAGCCCAGCTGCCCCTACTTTAGGTTGCAGTTTCTTTAGCAGATGTAGTTTTTACAGGGTGGGGTTGCTAGCCCCACGCCCAACCCTCCTCCTTTTTCATACGGGCTAGGGACCGTCCTTGGCCCAGGAGTGGTAAGGGTGGGCAATAGGGGTCAAGTGACTTGCCCAAGGTCACACAGCTGGAAGCGTCCGAGGCCGGACTTGAACCTAGGACCTCCAGTCTCTAGGTCTGGCTCTCAATCCACTGAACCACCCAGCTGCATTTATTTGGGGGGGCAATATTGATTATATGTAAAAACATAGACCTAAGGTTTTAGTTTTCTTCCAAAATCCAAGAATATCCCTTTTGTTTTAAAAAAAATTAATGTCATTTCATATGAAACTTATTTTTCTGAATTAGGATTTTTTAAGGTACTTGGTCAGCTGACAGAAACTGGAGTGGTCAGCCCTGAACAATTTATGAGTGAGTACATAAACCATCTATATTTGTTATCCAAAAAGAAGAGAGATGTTTTCTTTCTGTGGATTTGTTCTACCCCACTTCATGTCTACATTTGGCAAAACTGGGAAGATACAAACAGAAAAATTATTCAAGTATTTATTACATGTGGCTTTAACAAAGTTATAAACACTAACAAAGATAATATATAGTTCTGTGGATTGATGCAACTCTTCCTTTAGCTTGGGAAATTTCTCATGCTATATAAAGATGATATAGTATTTCCTGAATGTTTTTTTTCTCTAGGGACCTACACACTAAAACTTGCACAAAAAAAATCATAAAATCATTTGCCTTATCAAAACAGAATAAGTGTGTTAAAATTTTTTTTAATGTTATCTCCATTTGAGACCAGGGAGTAGTTCTCAATCTCTAGGTCATTTTTCATAATATAGTATTTTTTCCCCTTTAATTCAAATTTGAATCTAGATGTTAAAGTATTCTATACTCAGTAGGCAGAACTAGTGGTTCTATGATCCACTCAAGTTATTCATCTACTATATATAATGCTGTCTTTTCCTATTCTTACAGCATCATTTGAACACATGAAGAAATCAGGGGATTATTATGTTACAGTTGTAGAAGACGTCACTATAGGACAGATTGTTGCTACAGCTACTCTGATAATAGAACATAAATTCATTCATTCATGTGCAAAGGTATGCTCCTCCTATTACAACCTGTGAGAATAACTTTCCTTGACAAAATGGGATAGATACAGCTATAGAAAAGCAGCAAACTTAAAAGTTGAGAAACCTGGTTTCAAAATTTAGTTGTGACAGTTACTAGTCCTGTGATTCTAAGCAACTCACTTAACCTACTTGATTTCCTTAGCTTTGAAATTAGAATACTTTTAGTATCTTTTTTCATTGACTCATTATAAAATAAAAATCTGTTCCCCTGGAAAAATTTTTAATTCCTAACTACAACGAAATCATACTTAATAATGGATGCTAGTCTTAGTGTATACTAATTAATACAAAGAAAAACAAGCATGGAGGGACTAATTGGACTGAGTTTTTTCTAACTCAGAATCAGGTAAAGAAAAAGATCAAGTTGTATGCATGAAGTCTTAGAAGCAAGGATCTAGAATACTCAGTACGGAGCTATACTTGTTGCTACCTTTAAAAGCCTTTCTCTTCCAAAAAGCCTTACTGATTTCAAAGAACTGATGAATGGTTTTCAGAAGAATTCCTGAGCTTATGTTACTTGCACCTGAAGTCAGTGGCAGAAGTGGAAACAAGATAGACTCAAGATGACAGCATGTGGTTGCTGATTTCTGTGTGAGTTCTAGTAAGGAGGAATTTCCGTAGGCAAATTTGTGGCTAAATTATTGCTTTTTTTTTTTTTTAAGTGAATTGCTGCTAAACAAGGCACCTTTAATTAAAGAGGTCACTTAGGTTGAGAAAAGTTAAGGTCACACAGGTCATAAGTAGAGCTGTAATTTGAACCTAGGTCCTGATTCTAAATTCCAATACTTTTTCTAAAATATTATATTGCCTTCAGGAATATTAGACAAAAATACATGAAACTATATATATATATTTTTGAAACCCTTACCTTCCCATCTTGGAGTCAATATTCCATATTGGCTCCAAGGCAGAAGAGTGATAAGGGTAGGCAATGGGGGTCAAGTGACTTGCCCAGGGTCACACAGCTGGGAAGTATCTGAGGCCAGACTTGAACCTAGGACCTCCTGTCTCTAGGCCTGGCTCTCAATCCACTGAGCACCCAGCTGCCCCCTGAAACTGTATTCTGATAACAATGCCATACAAGTTTATAAATGATACACATTTCTCTTCATCTACTCAAAATGCCAATAATGACTGTGTTGACTAGCTCGTTATTAGATAAAAGGAATCCTTTTCAACTAAATACAAGGATTAATACTTTCACAGAGAGGAAGAGTAGAAGATGTTGTTGTAAGTGACGAATGCAGAGGAAAGCAACTGGGAAAACTGTAAGTATTTTCCTGCAGATATAGAAATTCTTCATATATAAACAGTTAATAATTTCTTGTCTAAAAATTCTTATAAATTTATAGTTGAACTTATTAGTACAGATTTTATGTTCACATTTAAAATAAAAAATATTCTTTGATTAGAATTCAAGTATGGTAATTCAAGGTAAAAATAAGCAATACTTTTTGGTGGAAATGTTTAAGATATGAACTTTTACACTGGCAATAATTATTAGCTAGGACTTGGAGAACACTGTAATGTCACTTGATGCTTTTGGAATCCTGAAAAGGACCTAGGAAATCCATACTATCATGCTGTCTCTCAGCAAATAATTTTCCAAAGACCAGCCATTTGTCACTGAGGTACAATGGAAAGCACAATGGAAAGGTTTGAAGTCATAGGATTTAGATTCAAATCCTGGTTCTGCTGCTTGCATGATTTTGACAATTCAGTTAAGCTTTCTAAGCCTCAATTTCTACATCTATGAAATAAATGACAAGATTGGGTCCCTTTTAGCTTTAAATCTAACACATTGTCTCAACTTTTAAAAGACTTAAATCCATTTAAATATGAGAAATACCATATGGAATTTCACTAATGGTCTATTCGTTTTAGTATCTCATAAGATAGGGAGGAATATGATTGTTTCTTATGGCATAAACTTCACCAATTTATCACAAATAGTCTTAATAACCATTATGGATTTATCATCCATTAACATGTTTATATGCATATGTGTGCATATATAGCATAAATAGTCAAACTTAAAATTATAGGTGTACTTTTTTGGTGCCTTTTTCAAGATTTAAGGAATTGGGAGGGATAGAACCTCTCAATAAGACATTATTTTTAAAGAAAAAATTATAATGAGGAAACAAAACTGCTGCCTGAAGAAAATGATGTGGTCACACAAGAAATTTACTGACCAACTTAAGATTATTTTAAAAACAAACTTAAAATTTGTATTTAATGCCTTTTCAAATTATATTCATTTGGGGGCAGCTGGGGGGCTCAGTGGGATTGAGAGCCAGGCCTAGAGATGGGAGGTCCTAGGTTCAAATCTGGCCTCAGATACTTCATAGCTGTGTGACCCTAGGCAAGTCACTTAACCCCCATTGCCTAGCCTTTATACAGTATTGATTCTAAGACGGAAGGTAAGGGCTTAAAAAACAAAATAAATGAAAGTATATTAATTTCCCAATTAATTTCCCTCTGCCCACCCCTATAAACTTTTTGTAACAGATTTTCAGGTGTACAAAAGATGAATATAAAAACAGGGCACTGGACCTATCATATCAAGAGTACTAATCCCAGGATGGTTAGAAATATTAAGTTTTTATTCAGGTATGAAATAAATGACCATACAGGTTCGTTCATTTCAGTCATGTCTAACTCTTCATGACCCATTTGGAGTTTTCTTGGGAAAGATAACAGAATGGTTTTCCATTCTTACTCTAGCTCATTTTACATATGAGGAAATGGAAGCAAATAGGGTTAAATGTCTTACCCACATTCACACAGCTAGTAGACTTCCTGATTTCAGGCATGGCACTCTATTCATTATGCCTCCTAAAGCTGCCCTTGAAAAGTAGAAGTTTCTCAAGCCTTATGTTTAATTTTTTTTAATGCCACCTAGAATTTTACTTGTTTCAGATTCCATCTAATTATATTTTTTCTACTCTGGTTTAAGGATAATACTTTAGCTTCTTTCTATTTTATCTTGATTAAAAATAAAACGTAGTCCTGGGTGTATGCCTGGTTAAACCTCAAAAGTAAATTTTTTTTTCAAACAAAATGCTTAAAAAAACAACAAAACCAAAACTTATCTACAGAATTGTTTGAGTAATTCTAGGGCCATGAAAATGCTCCTTCCTGGAATGAAGTCTAAAACATGGCCTTAAAAGGGTTGTTTTTATTCTTACCATTGATAAGATTTTTCTTTTGCAAACTATTTGCAGCAATTTTACAAACACTAACATCTCATTTCCATAGATTTGCATTTTTATGCATATGCAAAAAGAGTGACATCTAAAAATCAAGTTAATATAAAGGTGGAGGGAGATTTAGTTATTTCATAAATGTTATGACATTTAAAATTTTAATTTTTAGAAAACTGCATGCTAATAAAGGGCTGCCATCAAAAATTCACAATCTTCCGAAAGTTGTTCAAAATGACTATTTTAAATTTGTTTATTCTTTTTCAGGTTATTGTCAACTCTTACTCTGCTAAGTAAAAAGCTGAACTGCTACAAAATTACTCTTGAGTGTCTCCCACAAAATGTTGGTTTTTATAAAAAGTTTGGATATACTGTATCTGAAGAAAATTACATGTATCACAGGTTTAAGTAATGATAGCAAAAATCGTTTTTAGACCATCAGCAAAGAAGTTTATTGCTATTAGGTTATTCTTTTGGAAAATCAGAGTATTTTATTCCTACAAAACCCATACCCCAGCCTCCCCTAAAACACTGAAGAAATATTTTAGTCACAAGTTTGGCATATTATTAGAAGATTAAATCGGATTGGTGGAGCATGATGTTATGAAGGAGATGACTTTTAACCAAAGGAATATATTTTTAACTTGAATTTTTTCCTGTATTTTTCTAAAGTTGGGATTTATTTCTTTGTAGTCAAAGTATAGAGTATATGTTTACTATCTGTACTTCTTATTCAAAAGAAACAAGATTGTCTAAGAGAATATCCTGTAGTGTACAAAAATTATTACATAACTAATTTCTTTAATTATAATCAAAACTTATACTGATATGGGTTTAATTTCAGGCTGACTTCACTGAATACAGAGATATTTGGGGACTCTAATAAATAATACTGGCAAATATCAGATTATGGTTTTATAAAGCTTCACATATATTTTAATTTGATGTATAAAAACTTAATTGAATATAGTTCTTATGGAGGGGAAATGAAATCCAAAATAAGGAGCTGTTTTATTTGTGAAATGAATGTAATGTAGCTCATTTTATCCAACTATGTTAACATGATTTGATTTCCACTGAATCTGAGCATCCATATTTGTCTAATTGCCACACATTGTGGCAACCTCATTTTTCCCTGATTTTGAAAGATTTATCTCACAGCTTTTCATTCATGCTAACCCACATCGTTTCAATTACCCTTCTAATTAACATTTTATGGAAAAATCATTGCTTTTGTTGCATTCATAAAATTTTATGGGAATTTTCTCAGTGGTAATATGCACTTTTTATTATTTGCTGTTTTCCGATTTTATTTTTAGGGTAAAATAAAAGCCTAAAATTACTATTCATCTGACTAGTTTGATGATAGAATTGTAAATTTTTCATGTGCTTCCTTCTAATAATTTTTTAACATCTAAGACCTCAGGTAATGGTAATAGCTATTTGCAGAATAATTGAAGATCATTTGCTTTGCTTCTCTTACCCATCAGGATGGCATAATAGCTTATGCTTTCCTGGATATACATATATAACCAACCAAGTTTGTTTTCATTTTTTATGAAAGAAGAATAATAGTGCTAACATTTTTAGTAAGCCATAAAAGCTATCCAGAATTTTATGAAAAAAAAAAAAAAAAAAAGCAAAATTGATCCATATAGTTGATTTGAAAACTTGTGAAATAAGTAGTCTTGCCCTGTTCATAAGAGCTTATCCTCAGCTAAGGACATAGAATCCTTTAGTATTTGAAGGGCTATGACATGGAAGAGGGGATCAGATTTATTCTGCAGTGAACAGAAGTTGCAGAAAGGTCAACTTCAGGAATGCCTGAAGTGGATTCTTGGACTAGATGATCTTTCTGATCTTTTCCAACTCTGAGAGTCTGTGATATAAGTCTACTTTCCACAAAATCATTTGTATAGTTTTGCTTAAGTAAATATAAACTTAAAAAAACAAATATCAAAATGTTTTGGTGATTTTAATAGATTCAAAACAACTGAAATCTATTCACATTTTTGCATAACTGGACCACATTCTTAAGAAAGGTATTTAAATATCATGGGTCTTGAGACTAAGAATGGAATGTTTTATTTATTCATGATAATAAGTGGGCTAACATCACTGTTTAAAATGAATTCTTTTTTTCAGACATGATGGCATAAGATACTAAATGTATTTTGTACAGAATAAGTTTCACAAAATAAATTTGTAGTATTTTGTGCCAGGCCTCACAGCTTCTTCAACTGTGGCATTCCTATATACTTAGCACTTTGTCCAAGATACATTTATTAAAAGTAGAGTAAATCAAGCACATTACTTATACAAAGACATAGCCTGTTCTTTTTGAATAATTTAGCTGCATAATAAAATTACAACTACATGTCAGTAAAATATGAGTAATTCAGGATACATCTTGAACTGTGAGGTATGACATCTCCCTGTAGGAAGAAGTTAATACTTAAAACTGGTTGCTTAAAAGTGATTTTTAGCTGCCATGAAGGAATGAAAAGAAATTCCATCATTCAAAAGCTGTTGATGGTCCCGGAGATTAATATTTTTTTGTAATGAAGTAAAAACTTATTAGCAGTTTCAGTTACTAAGTAGTTTTGAAAACACAATGATTCAGATGAATACTGATATGAAACTTTGTATTGGTATGTAATAACCTAGACTGGTCACTGCTGTAAAAGAATGTAGGTGGTTGTAGACATTTACTGTACACAAAATTGAGGTCTTGATATGTATATCCCAGCTTCCGAATCCAGATTTCACTTAAATTACTAGGAATAAAATGTTTATAAAGTTAGAAATGTTTAAGAGGAAAGGAAGGAAAGGAAATATTTGACATTTTCAGACAATATTTCTTGGTCCTGCTCAAGCATTAGATTAAGTTAATTAGTGGTAAAGTTTTAACATTAGCTTTCTCTCTTAAAGTCCACACCTTAAAGAAGTAACTGGCAAGCAGATTACTGTCAACTTTTTTATGGGCTAGAGAAAGCACATGAACAAAATGACTTATGGTTAGAAAGTAAATGTTTAATTCTATCACTTAAAACAATCATTGGTCAAATGTTACTTTTTTCTTCAATAAAGAATAGTAAAGTAGATTTTAATGCTGCTGTGTGCATTATGCTTATGTCTGACTGTGATGTAATTCTACTTTAATTTCACTTGTGCCTATATTGCACATGTCCTACATAGGCTTAAACACTGTAAAGAAAGGGCCATATGTTATTTAAAAAACTGTTCTCAGTGCCATTCATCAAATTTAGATTAATTTAGATAGGTCATAGTGACAACAAAGGAATCACAAACCACAAGTCCTAAAGTTGGAAAAATGAATAGGAAAATATTCCATTAGGGAAACAAAGTTAAACAGTTTTTCAACAGAAAGATGTGACTTAAAGAAAACCTGTTACCAGAATGAAATTTGCCCATAAGCATTAATTTCGCTCTCAAGACATAAGTCTTTGAGACAATTTAACTTAGAGTGCTACAAAAGCACTTCAGTGAAAGCATATAATCAAAAGGTGAAATCAAAGAAATTAAATTAAAATTAGATATGTATTTCTCTAAACATTTAGAAGTTTTATTAATTTTTATTACCGGTATTTATTATTAAAGGAAAAATTTTTAGAGCTAAGATTGAACTTTTAAGCTTACACGAAATCTTTTTTAAAAAAGTTGTTTTAATTGCAAAATCACTACAAAAAGAAGCTGCAGAATATCAAGCACTGAAAATATGACTGGTAATTAGTGCCAGATGATATTTATATATTACTGTGGTGATCCACATAAAGTACCTGACATCACCAACTGGATTTTGATCAGGTCTCCAATGAAAATCTGCAATGTAGAAGCATTAATGCTTCAATGGAATAAAACTTTACTAAGCAGAACTGAACACTGGACTACTCTTGGGTTTTGTAAGGGTTATTATACTTGGGCATTTTAGGTATTTAAAAGATTACATAACTCATACGACATTCACAAACTACTCATTTCATTCACTCATTCACAGAAGTAAAAATTGAGTCCCAATTGAGTGGGACAACATAAAATGTCTTAAGTCAATTAGAAATATTAAATAAAACGTTCTCCTCAAATGTTGCATGATGTATGCTTTTACTGGCATTATTTAAGAGGGTGGGCAGAGGAAGGAAGGGATAGAAACAAAAGAAGAATCCAAAATAACTTACTACTAAGAGGTAAAATATACTGTGTTGCATAGTACCTTTTGTAGCTATCAGGGAAAATCCATTAAACACTCAAACTCAGCATTGAGAAAAATGGAGTGTGGGTAAGTTTTGTTTGTGTGTGCTACCCAACAAAAATAAAAAAGTTAAAAGAAATTTATTTCTCTGTTTCAGCATTTTAGAAAAAAGCAAAAAATCCTTTCATATATAATAACTTTTATGTCTTTAAATAATATTATACCCAAAGACTCATTTGCCTAAAACAATACTTATTAAGTAACCAATCCAGAAACCATTCCAAATGTCAATGGAAAGAGAAGCTTCAAGCTGAATCTCATTACTTCATAAAAAAGATAGCACAAAATGAGTTGGGAAGAATGTGGTCTATTTTTAACAATTTGCTCAAATTTTTACAATATGCTTTATACTTAGTTTAAACTCAAAGTCACTAAAAACAATCCAAAATGTTTTTGTAAACATTTTCACTATGAAGTGCTGTCCAATTTGTAGGCCTCAATAAAGCTAATTTTAGAAATAATAGAAGGCACTTTTCTACTTAGAATTTTTGAAAACTAAATAGCAAATAATATGACATTGTACATGTTGTAACCTGAATTTGGAATAGTTCTGGACAAAGAAAAAAGGCTAAACATTTTCCAAAGAACACAGATACAACTGACTTTCACCAAAAGAAAATCCAAAAAGGAAAATTCACCTGAAAGTCTCAACTTTTTTCCAGAAATAATTGGCAAAAGTAGGTATTTTCCTTTTCATTAAAAGTTTTTCCAAGAAGCTGGGCCAATGCCATGATTTTTAAGTGTATCAGAAGTAGTCCAGGACAGCTTCCAAAGATGAAAGGGTGATCAAAGTACATAACCGTTTACTTAAAATATGGCAGATTCTTGAATTAGTATTTCTCGAAGATGCTCCACCATAATTGTAAAATTATAAAAAACATATAAACAGAACACAAAATGAATTTTAACAAACTTTTTAGTAAATTGTTATAAATTACAAATAATTTTTATAAACGAGCCTCCCCAACTTGCATTGTTTTAAAGTAATAACTTTATATCATACAAATAAAGAAATTTTCAAGTATGAAAAGTGCATTATTGCAATAATACTTCTTTGCAAGTTCAAAAATCTTGTTTTATAATAAAACTGTAAAGTGTAAAAAAAAAAAAAGAATAAAACAATCAGTGCCATCTATTCAAGAAGTCCATCATCTTCTTAAAATGTTGCTCAGCAAGTTGCAGAGAAAGACATTTGGAAGCAACATGTAATTGAAAAGAAGCTACTTGTGTTTTGCCATTTTACATTATTGATGTATTTCCCCCTTCACATACAAGAATTTAAACATTATAAATATTGGTGTGAGGTACCATCATCCATTCTGTGCGGCTGCAACTTGCATATTTCCAAATTCCTCCTCTTCTTCATGTGTACGTTTTAAGCTGCCTGAAAATTATAATATAAACAGAACATAAAATGGACTTTTAAACCGTTGTCAGCATACATTTAGGTGGCAAATCATGGTTAAAATCTGTATTCATATTTGAAGCCGAGTTAATGAAGACTTGGTGTTGCAGGAAAAGTCTAATCCCATGTACTTTAGTAACTAAAAAACTAGCAGGGAGACTGAAGACTTGCATGACAGGGAATAATGTTCTTTACAATTATTTTAAGTTCTGATGAGACACCTACCTTAAAAATCATGTCTTTTAAAATACCTTAAAGAAAGCAATGAATTGTACTTTTATAATGTTTTGTTTTGTACCTTTGTTAGGGTACCTCTAACAATTGACTTAAGTCAGACCTTTCTACCAGGAATATAGAAATTCTTTCCAGTATTTTCAGAGTTATAGGGGAAATAATATTCAATATAAGCATTTCATTTTTAAGATATTATTTTGTTATAATAGTGATGTACAGCATGTACAGTATATTAGTTGCTGCTGTAAACATTATTGTCAAAGAGCCCGTGAAGTAGTTTCATAGTTGCTATAGACAAGGAATCTGCTATGATCAAGAAGTTTCCTGGAATATGGACATCTTTCAAAAAATTATTTGAGTTTGAGCCATTTAACTCAATAGAAATAAAAATTTTCCACAACTATCTAGAATGCCCACTAGAAAATAGCAAGAGATATTCCATATTCCTTTATCTCAATGAAAGGAAAACTGTAGGGAACAGAAGAACAAATTAAACAAGCGAGGAGAGGTAAAACTTCATCAGTAAAATCACTCTTGCATTACATTCTTTAACCCACAATAATCCCACAGAAGAGACCCTAAAAGTTTTGTTACATTGGGCTACATATGGATAAATATTTTATATTAGTTCAATGGGAAGATTCAAGCATAAAAATAATTGATCTTGTACTCTGATAAAATGAGATTCTGAGCAAAACTGTTTTACCTACATTTATTTTCTAATCATTTTCTTATTTCTGTGTAGTATAATTGTATTAGAAGTCAGGAGACCTGAACTGTAGACTGCTGGTTCTACTACTAATTGACTTCTCACTAAGGGAGTTTCCTTATTTACAAAATGGGAATCTGTGAGAGGTAGAGAGCCAGCCTTGACAATATAGAGTAGTTGCCCAATCTGCATTGGTAGTTTCCTCACTAAGGAGAGTTCTCTACACCACTATAATCACAAACCTGAACAAAAATAAAATCAAAGTTTGACCACCATTTTGATAAACCTCCAAATCCTCAACATTTTAACCACAAACTAGCTGTGTTATATGCAAATAAAATAGCACAGAAAAAAACTTTTCAGGTCCAAATTTGTGATTACTTCTACTAATGCAGATTTGCTACTTGTCCACACAGTATGTAACAAAGATGCAGAGCTTGAACCCATGTCTTCCTGATTATAAAGGACATCCTTTTATCTACTATGAAAACGAATCAATGAAGAACATATTTTAATAGCCTGCCAAATAAGGTTGGCAAATAATATGCCAACTTCAATGGAAATGTATTCTAGAGATTATTTCAGGAATTCTTTTTTTTAATTTTTTTTTTATTTTAAACCCTTAACTTCTGTGCATTGACTCATAGGTGGAAGAGTGGTAAGGGTAGGCAATGGGGGTCAAGTGACTTGCCCAGGGTCACACAGCTGGGAAGTGTCTGAGGCCACATTTGAACCTAGGACCTCCCGTCTCTAGGCCTGGCTCTCAATCCACTGAGCTACCCAGCTGCCCCCCAGGAATTCTTAATCTAGATTGCATGAATTTTCTTTTAATATTCTATTCTGATAACTATTTCAATAAAACTGGTTTCCTTTATTTTAAGCCTGAAAGCTTCTGTTCTAATTAAGCCGTTTTCCTCACCTAGAAAGTTCCAATTGCTTAGTGTTGGTTCAGGTGAACCAAAACAATAGTAGTTTATACCATCTTTACTAAAAGTTTAAGAGAAGTCTCACCTGTAGTACCAGACTGAACAGATAACGATCTTTCCAGTTGCAGTGGTGACATCATCTGTATTGTTAATTTTGCTAGATAAATGGCTTCATATTCCTATTTAAAAAAAAATTATTATAAATATATAGAATGAATTCCTTCATATCTACAATATCAAAACACATAAACTCTCAGGCTACAATGAGGTTATCTGGCTGTGATATATTGAAGAAATAGACTTGCAAGTAGTTAATGGCTCAGTGACTAATGAATAAATCAATGCACTAGTGATCAGAACAATAATGAAACCGAAGAGCTAAGTTCTAGAATTGTATTCTCCATGGCCAAGACAGCTGGCTATATAAGCTTAAACAGCTTTGGATTTTAATTCTGTAAAATGGGAATTATACCTGTCCTACCTTTCTCACAGGATTGTTAAAAAAAGATGGCATGAATTTATGTGATAAACCAATTGGATGCTACCAAATACAGCCCACTTCACGGACAAAAATTAACATGGACTTTATAATTCCTTAAAATCAAGAATTGTAAACCAAGGATGTTTAATCTCAAGTATTTACTAAGTGCTTATGTATGCTGGGCACCCAGGTAAGTGCTAAGGAGACAAGATAAAAATGAATATGTACATAAAAGGCTGTACAAAATGATACAAGTTAACCATAGAGAGTAAGACAGGCGGCTAAAGGTAATGGAAAAGGCATATGGATGATAGTATCTAAAAAGGATTGAAGGAAGTCAAGCTGAATTGCACAATGCATGGAGGGAGGTAATGTGTAAAAAGGCTGAAAAATGAGGTAGGGTTGTATTAAGGAAGAGCTTTAAATGCCAGAGGAATTTATACTTAATAGGGAGCCAATGGAAGAGCTTTAAATGCCAGAGGAATTTATACTTAATAGGGAGCCAATGGAGTTTACTAAATGGGGGTGGGGGGGACTGTAGTGGCATTTGACATGGTGAAAGTACACTTCAGAAAAATGACTATCAGCTCTGTCGTGAACAAGAAATTGGGAGAAACCAAGTAGTAGGCTATTACAAAAGTTCAGGCAAAATGTACTGAGGATCTGAAATAAGGTGATGATTAGGTGATAGAAAGCAGTTGGATACAATAGATGCGGAGGCAACGAGATTTGGCAATTAACTAGACATTTGGCATGAAGGAGTGAGAAACTGAGGATCATGGTGAGGTTATGAACTTGGGTCACTAGAAGAATGGTGATGTTTTGACAGAATAGGGAAGTTTGAAAGAGGGATGAGTTGAGAGGTATGATAATGGATATGATTTGGGATATTTCAAGTTTGAGATATTTGCAGAACATCTAGTTTGATATCTTAGTGTAGGAAATTGGTGATATCAGGCTAGAGCTCAATGGAAAAACTAAATAAAAGTTTAGGAAGGAAAGGAGCAAGCTATTTGAATCTTGATTCAGACCTGAATTTAAATCTTGGCAATGGCATAAAGATTTAAGGTAATGATTAGTTCACTCTGGAAATTATTCCACATAAAAGCAATAGAAAACACCAGCAAGAAAAATGTGATTCACCACCAGTTTTACTGATTTAACCACTTTGTTTCCTCATTTGTCAATATATTAAATACCTATTATGTACTGGGATCTTCGGATACAAAGAGAAAAAAAATCCTATAGACAACATATATATAAGTATATACAAAAGAAATACATGAGAATTAGGGACAGTATATTGGTAGGTAGTTATGGGGGAATCAGAGAAGGCTTTGTGTAGAAGGTGATGTTTGAAGAAGTGAGGGATTATTTGAGACAGATGAGAAGAGGGAGTGCATTCCAGGTCATGGGATAACCAAAGCAAAAGCCATCAAGTTAGAACAGGAAGTTTCATGTATGAAGAACAAAAAGGACAGTTTGGTTGGACAAAAAGCTATAATGAGGCTAGAAAGATGTGTTGGGGTTAACATAGAAACTTAAAAAGTGCAAAAAAAGGATTATTCATAGTTATTCTTTGGCAATGTGGAGTCATTGGAATTTATTGAGTAGGAAACTAACACTGTCAGATCTGCACTTAAAAAAAAATAGAAGCCATGTGGAAGATGGATACAAGCAAGAAACGTGTTAAGAAGCCATTGCAATATACCAGGTGAAAGGTGATGAGGGCCTGATCCAAATTGTGGTTGGATGAGTAGAGAGGATAATACAATTAACAAAATTTGTCTAGTGATTATGTGGCAGAAGGAAAGCAGGGAGTCTAAAATAACATGGTAGTGTCTACAAACAAGGAAGTTTTTTTAAAGGGGAGAATTTGGGAGAGGAGATACAAAGCTCTATTTTACACAGGTTAAGTGATTTATTTCATTAGGCAGTTGGTGATGTGGGACCTACAACTCAGGAAAAATATTAGCTATATAGCATAGAGATGGTAATCAAACCAATGGGAACTGATGAGGTCACCAAGAACATACAGAAAGGGACCCAGACACAGCTTTGGAAGACTCGTTTGGGTAAGAGATATAATATGATGATAAGGAAACTAAAAATGAGAGGTCAGACAGGTATGAGAAGCATAACAATAGTTTCATGAGAACCCAGAAAGGAAGAAAGGGTGATAGTATCATATTCAGCAGAGAGGTCAAGAAGGATGAGGACTAAGAAAAGATAAGGTTTAGCAATTAAGAAATTGTTAATTTTAGAGATACAAATTTCAATTGAATAATGACATCAAGACCATATTTTGAAAGGCTGATGAGAGGTAAAAAAAGTAGAGAGAGATAGTGGAAGAGGTGAGCTCTTTCCAGGAATTAGGCTCTCATATTACTCCCATCCTAGAATGGTAATTTAGAATAGTTAGTGCTCACAGAAATGAATTAATGTGATGCTGATTGGGAGTGATGAAGTGAGGCATGAAAACAATGTTAATTGTAGAAGATGGCATTTGAAATCATTTTGTGGCCAAATGGGTGTGCAGTATTAAAAAACCACTTCACCCTGACAAAATCAAGAAGGACATGAAAAGAAGACTTCTAGGTGGCAGGAAGAAGTACAGCTGAATTCTAATGCCTGACACAGAACTAGAAAATGCACCAGACCAAGGAAAAGCCACAAAAAAATAAATAAATAAAATTACATTTCCCCCGAATAGTCAGCAGAGAGAAAGAGAAGTTAACATTGGGAGCAGAGTCTAGCTCTGAAAGGCTGCACAAACATTCCAATGCTAGAAGAGACCATGGACGAATGGACCAGATTCGGCATGGATCTAATCTTGTAAAAAGCACAGAAACAGGTTTAATGGACAATTCTCACTCATTACATAGATGCAGGACAGAATGAATAGAGGACCTACATATAGGGAGGATATTCCAGTGCAAGGAGTTTTGTGGGCACTTGGCATATACTGAAAAAAGGAGCAAGTTTAAAAGTAAATATAAGTTCTGTGGCTCTAACCCCAAGAGTGGAGTGAGGCCACAGTTCCATCTCCACACTCAAACTGAAGCTTCTAGGGCAGAAGTATTAGAACAAGGGAGAACCTGCAGTTTTGTCAACCTACAGAGCTTTCAAAACAGGAGGGCATAGAGCAGATTTAGGCCTGGATCAGATCCCTCTGGAAGCACTGAAAGTATACAGGTGTCCAGCTTGAGTTGTCCCTGAGAGTCTGTAATAAAATGAAAATCAACTACCCCACCCCCAAAATAGCAGCAGGAACAGCCCAACCATTTCCTCCAGAAGTGTACAGAACCTAGCCCTAACATCAAGTCCAAAGTCAGAAAGTAGGCTAAAGAATGAGCAAACAAAAAAAGATCTATTATGGTGACAGGGAACCTCAAGGCAAAAACCCAGAAGAGAATGGCTCCAAAACATCTACAAGTAAAGCCTCAAAAAGTCTGGGTACAAGTTCAACTAGAATTCCAGGAAGAGATGAAGCAAGAAAAAAAATTTTAAGTTAAAATTTTTATAAATGAAATGAGAGCAGTATAAGGAAAAAGTAGAAAAGAAATGAGAACTATGGAAGAGGAATTAATAATACAAAAATTAAATCAATAAACAAAACCCTGAAAATTATGATGGACCACAAAGAAGATAATGACTCAATGAGAGAGTAAATCATATCAACACACAGTATACCAGAGCAACAAGATGAAACTGTCTCTCTTCAAAACCACACAAATAGGACTCTAAACCTTGTTTGATCACATAACTATCAATAAAATTTTTTCACATGTGCACTGAGTATATTTGCTTATTTATAATTATATAATTATATGTTAGTATAATAAAAATTATGTACATCATAAAATCTTCACAAATGTAGAAATTCTTAAAAGGATGAGGTAAAGATGAAATAATATTTGATCCTAGAGGTAAAGGAGAGCCACTGAGTAGGGAAGTGACATGGTGAAACCTGTACCCAAGGGAAAAAAACCTTGGCAAACTATATGGAAAATAAAATGAAGAGGCAAGAAAGAGAATGAATTAAGAGGCATCCAGAAGAGAGTTGGTAGTTATATAAGTAAAAGAAGGGGACAGACATGTGAAAGCAAACCCAAGATTTGGAAACTTACTATGTAGAATAGAATATAACACTCAGTTATAAAAACTTGAGTGACTAGAAGATTGGTGGTATCCATAAGAGTTATAGGGAAGTACAGTAGACGGGCAAATTGGAGAGAAAAATAACAATGACCGCCTACAATTAATATCAGACTCCATCAATGCCTGCTTATCCTAAGTGACTTTTTGGCACACTCAAAATGGGGAAAAAAAAAAAAAAAGAAAGAAAAAAAAAGAGGCAAGGTTCTCATATGTCACTGCTTTCCCCTAGGTACCTACCATTTCTATATGGTGATCTGTGATTTGGAGATGAATTTTCTCAATAGCAATTTCTCTCAATAGTTATTTCTCAATAACTGCAGTGGTTAGTTTAGGTTATATCTTTCCAAAGAGGCTGAATCAACACCCCAGAATAGAGAGAGTTGGGAAAACTTGCACAACAAAAGGTGTTGTGTTAGAGACAAGCTTTCTTTCCACCTTCCTACTGGTATTGGTTTCCCTAACTATGGAGACCACTGATATAAAGCATCCTGTAAGGTACTACAGATATCATCTCCATTTTATGTGTAAGGGAACAAAAGTCTCAGAGAAACTTGCCCATGGTCACATGGTTATTTAAATGTAATAGGAAGCCATGTATCTTGACTCCAAGTCACTCTACCATGTTGCCTCTCTAATCCTATAAATTAAATAAAAACTTGTCTAATCTTGCTTTTCTTATTAAAGACTACCAATTATTTGAGGTTGTTTCTAAGTTTCAGGGTAGCTTGATGTCAAATACTTCTAACTACTTCTCTCATCTTTTATAGTTCCTTTAAATGAGGCTTGCTGTTTCAAAAATTTTTTATTGATACCTTTTGTTTTTATATCACCCTATAGTTCCTATAATACATCATTCTTTATTTCCAAATATATCCCTCCCTCTATACCTTGTAACAATGAATGAAAAAGAAGAGTGGGGAGTAATTAAGCAAAATTAAACAACACACAAACTAATGTTATGCACCCAGTCTCCTGCCTCAGCAAAGAAGGGAGTGGAGGTGACTTTCTTAACTCTTTTTTTTTTCAAGGACAAGCTTGGTGTCCTATTGTTCAGTTTTGGTCAAACAAGGTTTCAAACAAAGATTGTTCATTGGTACCATAATAAAAAATTAGGACTAAGTCACACAGAATTTAAGATTTAGAAAGGGTCTCAGCAACCATCAATCCAACCCATACCCCATCAGAATTCCCATTATAACTAACTAGTTATCTAGTTATATATATAACTAACTAGTTATCTAGCCTCTGCTAGAAGACCTCCAAAGAAGGGAAATTCATCACCCCTTAAAGAATTCCATTTCACTTCTGAATGTCTCTAACTTAGAAAATTTTCCTGGCATCAGGTATAAACTGACTTCTCTATCTCTTGAGCCAAGCAGAACAAAACTAACTCCTACATAATGTTTCTCTGAGTCTTCTCTACTGCAGGCTAAACATTCCCAGTTTCTTTAATTGCCCCCCACCCCCCAATTTGTCATGGTCTCACAGCCTTGACTATCCTGGTTGCTCTCCTCTGGACATTTTCCAGATCATCAATATCCTTTAACTATGGCCCCTAAAACTGGAACACTATACTCTAAACACAGTCTAGTGAGGAAAAAGTAAAGAAAGACTATCAATTACATATTTCCTTGAAGTTATGGTTCTCATAATATAGTTCATGACTCTAGTAGCTTTTTATCTGTGCTAGACAATGTGCACAGAAGTACATAAAAGGAATCAATCTGTTTGCAAAGGGCTTACATCTACAATTATTCTTTGATTCCGACCATTCAACTTGTTCTGAATATTTAACTACATTACTATCTAGTCCACATCTATCTGTAGTAGGGTAGGAGAGATATTATAGTAACTTAGTATAGTAAATTAGTGAGATAGTATAATAACTTAAAGATCTTAGAATAAAATAAAACACTCAGAAATAAAACTACCACCGCATTGGCAATCTTATCTAATGAAGCAACTGCCTAAGTGAAGAATAAGAGTGACAGGAGTTACCTGAAGCTGATGGACAAATCCAGCATTAGGATTAATGCAGAACCTTCTTTCTTGAACATATGTAAATGCCTCCCTTAAAATTTAAAAAAAAAAAAAAAAAAACAACTAAAAAAGTTGTACCATAAGTATCATGAATTTATAATTCTCTGCTGAAAGGTGGAGTGATCAAGTAGAGAAATCAAATGGACATGGTATCAAGCATGACCTGAGTTCAAATTCTACTGCAACAATTAGTAGCTATGTAAACAATAAGTACATCACTTATTCAACCTCTCAGCCTTATTTCTCTTATCTGTAAAACAAAGTTAATAAAAAAAAACTTACACTACCTATTTCATAGGACTTTAGGAAAAAACTGCCTTATAAAACTTCAAATTGCCATTAAAATGCAAATTAGTGGGGACAACTAGGTGGCTCAATGGATTGAGAGTCAGGCCCAGAGATGGGAGGTCCTGGGTTCAAATCCAACCCCAGACGCTTCCTAGCTGTGTGACCCTGGGCAAGTCACTTAACCCCCATTGCCTAGCCCTTACCACTCTTCTGCCTTGGAACCAATACACAATATTGATTCCAAGATGAAGGGTAAGGATTTTTTAAAAATGAAAATTAGTATGATTATTATATAAAATAGACCCAAAGGTTACTTTTCACACTAAAGATTATCTCTAAGATAATTTTCATTTATATTTTTTATAGCCATATAATTTTTCTATCTAGATGGGAATCTCTGAAAAATTATCTTGGTAAAAATAAACCTTATGTTTTGAGATATAGTCAATATGGAAATTCATTTTGTTTGACCATACACATTTTTTACAAGAGGAGTTCTTTTTCTTTCCTTTTTTTTTCTTTTGGATGGGGCAGGGTAAAGGAGAGAAGAAAGGGTTATGAGGCTTCCAAAAAATAACAGTGGTCAAGAAGGAATCATAGACAAGCAGTTACATGTTGAATTTATTATATGATTAAAAGCAAAGCAAGTACTACATAGTAGAAATTTGCAGTTTCATATTCAAATGAACCCCTCTCTATTCTACAGTGGAAATGGAAATGCTCATTTTATTTGGCGCTTGTCAAATTCAGAATAAAATTTTTTTAAAGGAAGATATCTTGGGTTAGAAAAATTAACTACTTACATTTAAATTAAAACAGAAAAGGGGCAGCTAGGTAGCTTAGTAGATAGAGCATTAGGCCTTTGATGAGAGGTCCTGGGTTTAAAATCAGGCCTCAGGACACTTCCTAGCTATATGACCTTGGAAAAGTCACTTAACCCTTACAGTCTAGCCCTTACCACTCTTCTGTCCTAGAATCAATACACAATACACAGTATTGATTCTAAGATGGAAAGTAATAGAGTTTAAAATGAATACACTTTTTTTGAGCCTTATATCATAGGACAAAATATAACCAGTTTTCAAAATGTATCAAATGCAAAACATTCGTTTGCCAAAATAATTTTATCTGTTCACTACCAGTGTGGCATATAAAGAGCCTTTCGTGTTATTTTCTCTTTTTGATATCCATTTAACTAGCAATATTAAAAGTTCTCTTAACAAATTGTTATTCCTGTCAAGGAAAGTGACCACAAAGTTCTATGTAGGTTGGTGATAAACAAATATAATAGCACTTTTACCAGTAAAAATAATGCCAAAATTCCTTTTTGCTACAAAGACTAAATTGGGAAGACTATGAAGTACTTCTTACCTGTATTTCACTCCAAATGTTTCCATAATGTATGCAATAACTAAGGCAGCACTGAAAAGAAAAATATTTTTAGAATAACCAGTCAAAATTATTCATGAATAAAGACTTTATACAAAGGGTAGTCTCATACCTTCTGGAAATTCCTGCATTTCCATGGACAAGAACTTTTCCTGAAAAACAAGAATTTTGTATTCTAGTAGAAAATATACTAATAATTTCATAAAGATAAGTCACACAAAGTAAGAAATAGTTCCTCTCTTCTAAAAAGGCTTCTAAAAGACATATTTCTTTAAGGATTTTGTTAAGAATTCAAAAGCCTCTTCAACTCGTCACATTTGCACTAATTTACATATTTCAGTTGGGGATTTTTATTCCAAAACTGTGATTTTATTGTTATAGGGAGCCCCCATGAGGAACTTTTACTTTACCCAAAGCGAATCAGCAGCTTCTGTTTATAACAAAGTTAAAACATGATGATGTACTAGTCTTTGGGCATAACAAATCAAAATTTTTAAGCTGGACACATCAACAAAGTTCTATGAAGATATAAAAAGCTCAAACAAGAATAATCATCTATGCTGAAAAATCCCCATCCTTGTAAAAATGTAAATAAACTTGCTATATCTTGTATTCTAAATCAGTAGCCAAGCAATTAAGATTTTAAAAAAAATGTTTAAAATCCTCTCCACTGATAATTAAGATTAACTAATAAAAGAAAATACAATTTACCTCCTGTTTGTAAACTTCCATCAATAAATTCTTTAGTCTGAAGATAAAAAAAAAAAAGTTGCAAAAAAGAAAACAAGATCTACAAAAAATAAATCACATATAAATGAAAATAGTTCAGATATACATTTTTAAAATGAAAAAGTTGCAGAATTTGGGGATATTTTTCATTTTAAAACATTTAAGAATTACTATTTTTAAGTAACTGATGAAGGCTAACTTTGTTTACTTGAGAAGTTAAAATTTTCCTCACACAAAAAAAAAACTAAAACAAAAAACTACTGAATGACAGTATCTCCAAGAGACTGGCTCTATTTAGTTTTAGTATAAAAACATCAAATATATCTAGAATTCCTAGGGAATGAATCATTCTAGTTATATCAATTTTCCTAAAAGCTGAAGATTAAAATAAAAGTTTTCTGGTACTTAGTTGAGTATCATCTTGAAGGCAATGGAGAAGCTAATGGTGAATAAAAAGGGTGCTTTACATTATAAAGAAGGAATTTTGAAGGGTAACCAGAGTAAAAACAAGTCATCAAAGAAATGCACAGGTGTAAATAGTGAGCTGGTCACATGACAGGAACAAGGGGTAGCCAAATGAGGGTTCCTATGCTTAATTGGTCTCCTTGCAATATCATGGGAAAGTGAAGGAGGCCCTCAGTAGGTTAGGTAGACCTCCTGTAGACACTTATAAGAAAATATAAACAAGATCACATAAGATCAACTGGTATGCAATCTGTATTCTTGGTAAGATATACATATCAAAATGAGACCATGGGTATGTTTTAAGTATTTTATTTAGTTTTTTTTTTAATCCAAATCTAAGTGCACACTATGCTCTTATTAAATGGCATAAGGACAGGACTTTATCATATGATGATGAAATTCCCTCTATCAATATAGTCTGGAATCTTTTCTGTAACTTATAGCAGTTGTCTAGAGAGCACTTTATGAAGAGGTTTAGTGACTTGCCCAGAGGCACAGAGCCAGTATGTCAATGATGGAACATGAATTGAGGTCTTCCTGGCTCTAAAGCCAGTATTCTATCCACTATGCTATGGCTCAGTTAACAAATATTTATTAAGTACCTACTATGTGCCAGGCACTGTACTAAGAACTGTTTAGAACAAAACAAAATATATTTGCTTTTGGATGGGCTGATGTGGCAGAAAAACTATAGTCCCAGAAGAGGTCCTCTCAAGGTTCTTGATGACAATTTGCTTAGTGGTCATTTGTATCTTCTTCATAAAGAGTGAAACCTGTAAGGAGGCATCACTCCGTAGGAATAACAACATCTGATGTAAATGAGTGAATCAAAGTTTTCAGCCTTCTTTCCAAAGGTTTCCTCAGTCTCTAGAAGTTGACATCACCAACACTACTAATGTCTGGGTTCATGAATGCTATTTGAAGCATGTATGATTTCTATAGCACTAACACAAATGAGTGTAAAAGAACTTCTTTGTAAGATTATATCCAGTTTTCTGTTTCCCATGTATGTAACCAATTTAAGAATCTGGGCTACAGTGCTATGGAGTATTTCCTCCAACACTTAAGAATATTTCATTACTATCATTGGATTATAATACTTCTTATTTTTTTGAGATTGGGTCTCCCTATCTCAACCAGACTAGAAATTCAGCAGCCACTCGTGCATCTAATCTCTGCTGATCAGCATGGAAGCTTTGACCTGCTCTGTTTCCAACCTCAGGTGGTTCACACCTTCCTACACAGCTTGGTGGGCCCCTATACCAAAGGCTCACTGGTACTGGTCTTAATTTGGATACCTAATCAGCTTTAGCCCATAGCAAGACTAAAAGATCTACTAGCTTTAGCCTCCCTACTGACAGGGTTGGAAGTACCTCCATACAAAGCCAAATGACAATACTTCTGAAAACCAAGCCAGTTTTTTCCAGCCTCTCTATAATGTTTAGATAGATAGAACATAAAAAACTCATCTTTAATGTTACAGCATTTCAAAATACTACCCGAACCAATTTCCTCATATCTCTTTTTTTGATACCCTGAATCCATATATTGAATCAGTGAGGTAACAGGTGGTAGGCAGGAAGATGTAAAAATTATTACCAGATGCTTCTTCAGGATGAATACCACAACTGTCCAGCATTAGGAAAAGGTCACTGATAGGCCTTTAGCATAGGCACAGTGATACCCTTAAGGGGCTGAGATCTAAAATGACTGCTCATACACACTGCAGAAATGTGTCCTGAAGTCTTTTGTGTTTTTACAGAAGAACAGTGACTTAACTAGCCCTGTCAGAACTATAGGAAGAGTTGTCAGTTTCTGGAAAAATATTAACAGAATATAGCCATGAGACATTACTTAATTTCGCTGGAAAGTTGAAGACTTTCAACTCTTTTACATATGTTGGTTCTGTGACTCCATCAATAAGCCAATCAAATAACAAGCTTACTAGGTGCATATGCTGTGTAAGTGCTGAGTATACAAAGTATACAAAGAAAAAAATAGTCTGTTTTCAAGGAACTTACATTCTAGTGGAAAAGATAAGTTTGTATAAAAAGATGCAGAAGTCAAGAAGTATGAAGATTAAGAAAAGGTCAATATGTTTAGCAATTAAATCACTGGAAACTTTGGAGAGATCATTTTGTCCAGTTTGAATAATGAGGTTGGAAGCCCAACTGAAGAGAATTAAGAAGTGAATGTAAGGAAAGGAAGTAGAGTCGAGTCTTTAATATACTTAACTACATATTGTCAAACCTATTGGGATCAACTGAGACTCCTGCTTTTGTGTCATTCGGATCTTTAAAAAAACCCTTTTCCTTTTGTCTTAGAATCAATACTGTGCACTGGTTCCAAAGCAGGAGTGCTAAAGGTTAGGCAATTAGGGTTAAGTGATTTGTGCAGGGTCACAAAGTAACTTAGGACAAATCCTGTCTCTGGGCCAATCCACTGAGCCACCTAGCTGTCCTCTTTATCTGCATTTTTGATAAGCATATTACTTATGCTTTTAATCAAGTCATAGATGAAAATGTTCAGAGTATAATGCCTAGCAAAGATCCTTTGGGTGCACCTCAATAGAAAGCTATCATATAACTCTGATTTGCTCATTTAAACCCATTTTGAAAACAAGCAAACTGAACTACTAATTAGCCCATATATTATTAACATATGGTTGTTATAATTCCCATAAAGGAGGATCATACTTTTCAAATCAACGTGATTTAACAAATTAAAGTAACAACTGGCAACATAATCAAAGATTTCCCTAAACTAACTCAACTGGAGCTGTCTCTATATTATAGGAATGAACATCTACAACAGTAAGTTTATAAATACAATGACATAATGTAAGATCCTTAAGAGCAAAGAATGTTTAATTTTGTTTAATCTTTGTAGCCTCAGTACCTACTACAGTACATGGCACAGAGTACAAGTTTGATATTGCTTGTTGTTGACTGATTAATACCAAAAAGGGGAAACTACAGTATACTTTTGGTTTTCTTGACTCAGTCAGTCTTGATAAATGAATGTAAATTGGCTTCTATAAAATATTCAATTGCACAAATATATTTTAATAACAAGTGTAATTTAAACATTCAAGGATAGTTGTGAAAAAAGATACCATAATTCTTAAAACACCACAGAAATGTGAGTTGTTTTCACTGGATTCTTCTAGAAAGGCAGAGTAATTCCTTAGATAAATTGCAGAGTTCCATTCAAAACTAAATTTCAGTAAGAGTCAATTGTGATACATACCATGGGGAAAAAACGTATTATATTTTCAACTGGATTATCTGCAATATCCAGTACTAAATACCTGCAAGTAAAATAATTTGCTGTATTTAGAATTTAATTATCTTTATACGATCAAACAATAAACAATAATGAACATTTCTTAAGGCTTCACTACAAAATAGATTAAAAAGAATGTAAAATTTAACAGAGGAATAGGATCAATATTCATATTGCGTCCCATATAGCTTTATAAACATCCTCAGGTATATGACAAAGCAAACATTCTCATTTTATATAAGAAAAATCAAACGACACATGGAGGTTACATATCTTAAGTAAGTTAAAAGAAAATACTAAAAGATACATTTCTTTTTGGTCTCAGACCCTGGCCTAATGATTTTTTAAAAAGGAACACTCTAAAACTTCATATTTGTTACTACTTTTTAAATAATGTTTGTCCATGGGACATCTACCAAGATGGAAGAGTAGGAAAGAAGCAATACAGCCCAATTCTGTCTTATAACTATTTTGTAAAATGCTAGAATATGCACCAAGCCCAGATCATCATAGGCTGAAAGAAAATAAAAAGGTCTCAGGATACTGAGGAAGGAGGTTCAGGAGATACAGAAAGGAAGGATACAGAAGAACTCCCAATAGTCGTCTAGCACAAAAACTGAACTAGAAGCTAGGGCTATATACCAAGGCAAGAAGTCATCCAGCAAGGAGGGAAAGGATCTAGTTCAGGGCACAGGAATAAATGCCAAATGGCAGCTTAACTCCAGAGCTGAATAAAGGAGAGGACCTGTGCCTAATGAGAGTAGTTTAAGGCAAGGAATAGTTTTAGGCATCAACCTATGTGTTGAGCAAAGTTCAGAAGCAAGTATTATCTACGTGATTGAGACCTTAGTGCATAGTAAGGTTTTAAATCCAGTTCCTAGTCTAGTCTGGACCCTGAAGCAGTTGCATGGTCATGGCAGGGATCTCAGACCAAGGACTAACCTGAAGTTATGTACCTCTGAAGTTCTCTAGTCTTCCAGCTAGCTGACAATGACTGTAGCCACTGACAGTAGCAGTCTACTGGAGTTGCAATCAGGGGTAAGTCCACATTGATGTTGCCTAGGTGCAAACACAAGTCAGCTTGCTAAACTTAGACCAGGAAGGCAGTGATTGACCTTTGTCTTGGGTCAGATCACTCTAAGCATAGTGAAAGTTGACTTGAGCAGTCCTCAAGATTTACCAAGAATATCTGAAGAAAGTAGCAGCAAGACCTAAGAGAACACAAAATAGAACCAAGCAAGGTTCAGACAATTATTTCTAGAAGTTTACAGTGCCAAGCCCCAACATAAAGCCTGAATTTGGGGAGCAGCACTGGAAGAATGTGTTAAAAAAAAAAGAATCCCATCATAAAGAGCTATTATGGTACTAAGGAACACTCAATACGCAAACCCTGAAAAAAAAAGAGAATGACTAGGAAACATAATAATGAAAAGTCAACTGAACTATGTGAAGACTATGGTTCAAAAAAAAAAAAAAAAAAAAAAAAAAAAGAGCCTAAATAGCTTATTTCAGGAATTGGGCAAGAAAACTGCCCAGATATCTAATAACCAAAAGGCAAAGAGAAAGAATTCAACAGTTAATGCCTCCTGAAAGTAACCCTACAATGAAAACTCTCAGGAATATCACAACTCAAGTCCATAATTTCTAGGCCAAAGAAAAAACATTGGAGGTATACCAGAAAGAAAGAATTCAGACACCAATGAGCCACAGTTAGAATCATTTAAGATTTAGCAGTCACCACTAAAAAGGATCTATTAAGAGCTTGAAATAGAACACTCCCAAAGCCAAAAGTTAAACGTTTACAACCAAAAAAACTTACACAACTGTAAAGACAGGCAACTTAGAAAAACATAAAAAATCAGATCAATGTAATGACCAACTGCAATTCTAGAGGGTCCATGATAAAATTTACTACCTATCTCCTGATAGAGGTGATGAACTCAGGCTGCAGGCTAAGACTTAAGTTTTTCTGGATGTGGCTGAATTTTAAAATTTAATCGAGGGGGCAGCTGGGTAGCTCAGTGGATTGAGAGCCAGGCCTAAAGATGGGTGGTCCTAGGTTCAAATCTGGCCTCAGACACTTCCCAGCTGTGTGACCCCGGGCAAGTCACTTAACCCCCATTGCCTAACCCTTACCATTCTTCTGCCTTCGAGCCAATACACACAGCATTAACTCCAAGACAGAAGGTAAGAGTTTGAAAAAAAAAATTAATCGAAGGAAAGAGCTTGCAAGGAGAAATGAAGATTTGTTCATTGAAAATACATTTTTTAAAAGATAAAGACTATTTCTTGACCATATACCTTTCATATTGGATTTTCATCTCCAAATCTTCTGAATTACTAAACTACTCCTAAAATACTAAAATGATATGCAAATTAGACTGTTTGCTTGACTTTTTAACACAAAAAAGGGAAGTTAACTAGCTTTTCCATGACATGAACAAGAATATTTTTGGAAAAATATGTTATGTTGCAAGTAGTCATTACAGAAAAATGCTGAGGCCAGAAATCTCTAGATTTGTAAATGTTTAAAACACATTTTAAACTATTCATATACTCTCCAGAGTAAAAAGAAATTACTAGATTATCCTAGAGCCAAAAGAATAGGCATCCTAGAAATAAGTCCTTCTTATCTTTTAGTTGTTGGTTGTTTTGTCAATATAATATCTGCCTTCCAGGGCACACAAACTTTTTAGCAGCTTCCAAACCCCTTTTTAGAACTTTTACTCCTCTCCTAAGATAGTCTAAGAACAGTGGTTCACAAAGGTTGTACCCTCTAGTTTCACTAAGTGTGCCCTTATTTTTTGCTACTTGTTCTTTCCAACATGGTTTCCTATCCACATGTTCTAGGAAATAAAGAAAAAAGTAAAAGGATAGAAGTGAGAAAGGAAGAGGTATCTCAAGACCCAGGTAATGAGTCTAGCTGCTCCACTACTCTGGAACCCTTTTTCATTGTCATCTTAAAAGTCTGGCATACCTTGATTTCATTTCTGTAAGCAAAATAAATTTGAGAACCAAGAACCTACAGGGCAGAAAAGGGTAATAATGCTGAGAATGAAAAGTACTCCTTTAGAGATAGGAAAGACAGACACAAGGAAAAGGTCATTTTGGAATCTCACATGCAAAGGTCTCACATGGTGACTGAAGAATTTTTGCACTATATTTTGAGTGGGAAGTTTATCATGGCCAAGAGAAATATAGATAAAATTAGTAAGAATAATTCACCATGAAATGAAACCTATGTAAGATAAAGATAATTTGCCAAGCCTCCCTCCTCTTATTTTAGAGGAATATCAGACACAGTCAATGTACTGGTCAGTTTTGCTTTTTTTCTTCGTTCTTTTTTTTAATCTAATAGAAGTGATAGGTCTTTGTGAAAGGTAAGAAATAAATGTAGTGTAAAAACAAGACAATAAAGAATAAACATTTTAATTTGCCAAATGAAATGTGAAGGAACAATGAAAAAAATAAAGGCATCATAAAATGTAAAATATCACTGTTTTACCAAGTATACCTGCTGACTTCATACTTAAATGCTAGGGCAGTTAGTTTATGAAATGAAATTTTAAAATTACCTCTGAAAGGAAATATTATCAAATGCACTATTACTCTTTACTTAAATAAATTGTCAAATCTTCTTAAGAACAACTTTATTTTCAAAATAAAGTTGTTCTTAAGAAGATTTGACAATTTATTTAAGTAATGAATGGTCCTAAGTCCTGGGGTACCGAAAAGAAGCTCTGGTCTGAAGAACAGATTTATCTAGCAATGATGCATATTATCTTAAAGCATAAAGTGCTTCAGAAAATATATGTTGATTTAGAATAAGAAGTTATTATATAACACAATTTATTTTAACTTTGGTAAACCTAAATTTATGAGATCTTGATTTTTAAATCACCTGGTACAAGTCACTTTTCTATGGAACCAAAGGGGAAGGCCATTTGAGAAAGCTTCACATCAACAACAATAATCACAAGCTTGTATTGGATTTTTCTGATGCCTGATATGTTGAATCCCATTTCCCAACTCTTCCCCCATAAAATTACACCTACACACATTTCTTACCTAAATAATTGTTGAAAGTTTGGTTTAATAAAGTTTGCTTCAATGTTTTGTCTTATGCATATTACATGGGTTATTCCATGTTTCTGTAGTATAGGCAGCTGGAAGAAAAAAGCATATAAGTTTAAAATATGAAACATCTCCTTAAACATATATTTTAATAACAAACTAAAATTCCCAGGTATAATATGAAGTTCTTGTGCTTGGTATATTTGTTTGTGGGGAGGGATGCAGCAGCGTAGGGGTGCTTAAAGATTTGTTGTGCACCAATACCAACTGTCACTAAGAGGCTTCTAAATCCAAGAGTTCCTGGAATAGTAATATTCCCCCAGATCAATGTGACCCTGCTTCCAGCCCAGTCCCTGCAGAAAATGCCCAAAGAAGCATCCTGTTCTAGTGGAGTTGCCACAGCTACTGAAGGACATGGAAGAGAAAACCTTACCATCAAAGTCTTTGGCACTGTTAAATGGTTCAACATTTGAGACAGATATGGTACTATCAATGAAAATGATATTAAAGAATACGCATTACCATTTCCTTTGCTGCTGAATGCTAGGGACAACTGGGTTTGCTCACTGGACTAGCAGTTGAAAACTACTATATGTGGTCTTTCACCATTAGAAAGTGAGATCCTTAAAGCTGGGGCTAACTTGCTTTTTTTTTTCTTTTTTCTTTTCTTTTTAATTTTTTAATCATTTATTAATATTCATTTTTAACACGGTTACATGATTCATGCTCCTACTTTCCCCTTCACCTCCTGCTCTCCCCCCACCCATAGCTGATGCACATTTCCACTGGTTTTAACATGTGTCCTTGTTCAAGACCTATTTCCAAATTGTTGTTAGTTGCATTGGTGTAGTAGTTTCGAGTCCACATCCCCAATCATGTCCTCCTCGGCCCATGTGTTCAAGCATTTGTTTTTCTTATATGTTTCCTCTCCTGTAGTCCTTCCTCTGAATGTGGGTAGCGTTCTTTACCATAAATCCCTCAGAGCTGTCCTGTGTCATTGCTTTCTGCTGGTACAGAAGTCCATTGCATTCGAATTTTACCATAGTATATCAGTCTCTGTGTACAGTGTTCTTCTGGCTCTGCTCCTTTCACTCTGCATCAGTTCCTGGAGGTCTTTCAAATTCACCTGGAACTCCTCTAGTTTATTATTCCTTTTAGCACAATAGTATTCCATCACCAGCATATACCACAATTTGTTCAGCCATTCCCCAACTGAAGGACATACTCTCCGTTTCCAATTCTTTGCCACCACAAAAAGCACAGCTATAAATATTTTTGTACAAGTCTGTTTATCTATGATCTCTTGCTAACTTGCTTTTTTACTTGTATTTTAGTGTTCAACAATGTGCTTTGAGTATAATAAGCATTTAATAAATTTTCTTCTTCATTCACAATATAGAAACCAGAAATGGTAACAGTTTAGGATTACAGCAATCAAACTAATGAATGCTCCAGACAATTAAAATACATTTTACACACAGACATGCAGTAAGTATATAAAACAAAATTTCTGAGCTAGAAGAGACCTTGTTTTATAAACTAAGTCTCATCACACTGGCTTTTCCAAACTTTTTTATCCATCCTCAAACCTTCTATAGCCCTTCCATCCTTCTACCCTCAGCTGAGAACTCTGTCTCATATTTCACTGAAAAAAAAAAAAAAAAAAACCAAAAAACAAACTAACAGAAAAAACAGAGGCCATTTGCCAAGAACTGGCTCTTCGACCCTGCTTTTCATCTCATATCCCAGAGATGCCTTCTGCCACTATTTCCTCCTTCACCTCTCTCACAAGTAAAGAAGGCCTTTCTCCTTGCCAAAGCAATCCTCTTGATATTCACAAATTATTTTGTTCTGTCCTATCTTCTCCAGCATTTTTCATGCTCATTCTCTCAATAATCTTCCATATTTTCTAGTCTACTAGCTGCTTCCTTTCTGCCTACAAAAATGACCATTTCTCAAAAAATTCTCACGTTTCCATCCAACTCCATGAAATATCAACTTATATCTCTCCTGCCTTTCATGGGTAAATGTTTCCCTTTTTTCTCATTTTCTTAATTCTCTGTAACTTCATCAGTCAACTGAAACTTCTCTCTCCAAATGATTTCTTCACAGTGGCCTTTTCTCAACCTTTATCCCTTTTGATCTCTCTGCAGCTTTTCACACTGTTAATCAACCTCTCCTGGATACTTATTTCTTACTAGATTTTTGGGCACCTACTCTCTCCTAGGTCTCCTACTCCATCTCATTTGGTGGTTTTTAATTCAAGTCACAGACACTAACAATCAACATCAATGGTGTCCACCAAGGATCTGTCCTAAGCCTTCTTCTCTTTTTCTTCTATATCATTTCACTTGGTGATCTCATCATCACTCCATGGATTCAATTGTCAAGTTTATACTGATGTGTGTCAGATCTAAATTAGCCAGCTCTAACTTCTCTACTAACTTCCATTTTCACATTTCCAACTGCCTATAGGACATTATCCAACTAGATATTCACTAGACAGCTTGAACTCAAATATTCATTATCTTTTCCCAAAGATTCATTATCCAAGCATTCCAAATGTCCAAATATCCAAAACATTCATTATCTGTTCCCTAAGTCCTCTCTTCTTCCTAATTTTCCCACTACTGCCAAGGATACCACCACATTCATAGTTAATTAGGTTAGAATTCCAGGTACCATTCCTGATCCCTATCTTTCCTTCATCTCCACCCCCCATATTTAACCTGTTGCCAAGGCCTATGGATTCTACCTTCCTATCTCGTACATTCCCTTCTCTTCTTTAATACTGACACTCATCAATTCAGCTGTGCTACTGCAAAGTCTTCTGGTTAGTTTATCCTTGCCTCAAGTTTCTCTCAGTCTAGTTTTTCCTTTACTTGACTGTCAAATTCATCTCCCTCAAGTGCTGGTCTAACCACATTATCCTTCTAATCAACAAACTTCAAAGATTATTACTTCCAAAATCAAATACAAAATCCTCTTTGGATATTATAGTCCTCCTGCTTTTCTAGTCTTTTTACATCTTACTTTCCCTACCTGCCAACATATTCTGTAACCAGGAACAGTGACCTCTCTTTGTTCTTCCTATCACGAGATACTTCTTCTCCTGACTCTAAGCACTTTCACTAGCTATCCTCCATAACAGAAATACTTTACATTCTCATCTTTTTCTCCTAGCTTTCCTTGCTTCAAGTCCCAACTAAAATCTCACCTTCTGCAAAAAGCCTTTACCTCTTTCCCTTAATGCTAGTACCCTCCTTCTAGGATTTTCCCCATAAATTTATCTTGTATTTACATATAACTCCTTACATGTTGTCTCCCTCATTAGACTGTAATCTCCTTGAGAGCAGGGACTGTTTTTTGACTCTCTTTGTATTCCTAGCCTGACTAAGACCAGGTGCTTATAATAAATGCTTGTTGAATTTACTGAGTTCTGGATAGCTTGCCAAATATTATACAATATTAATTATGATACAATTGAACAATGATTAATCCTTCTGAAAACTTGTCTTTCCAATTAAGTGCTAGAATGAATTTAGGTAAATTCAAAAGAAATCAACTATTTTTAATTTTCCTAAAATTTAGCTCTTTAAATTTAGAATCTTCAACATCCAGTATAACTTTCAACTATTCAATACTTTCTTTAAAATTTTAGGACAATTAAATGACAATTCTAGAAAATTGAAGCAAAGAACAACTTTCATTTCTAAATTATTTTTCACTTGAAGAGGTTTTCTTTGGTTATCATGTTATTCTCCCAACACTAATATCTTGGAGGAATGAAAAGTATTTAAAAAAAAATTTTTTTTTTAAACCCTTGTACTTCGGTGTATTGTCTCATAGGTGGAAGATTGGTAAGGGTGGGCAATGGGGGTCAAGTGACTTGCCCAGGGTCACACAGCTGGGAAGTGGCTGAGGCCGGGTTTGAACCTAGGAACTCCTGTCTCTAGGCCTGACTCTCACTCCACTGAGCTACCCAGCTGCCCCATGAAAAGTATTTTTAATGAAGCATTCAGCAAATAATTCTACCCAGCTAACCCTGCAGTGAACAGTGGAAGAGATAATCCAGAATAACAATTAAATCAATATGTTCATTTTTGTAGCAGCCACATAAGCTACAATTCAGATGGCAAGCCTCAGCTCTGAGAAGAGGGTATAAAAACATCACAAGCAGCACCTTTTATCCAGACTCCAGCCTTTAGAAGGAATATGAATGGAGGGCACGGACTTTTGCCTACTCTTTTCACCCATCTCCTGTCTGATTTCCAGCCTCCAAAGGAAGAAGAGAAAAGCCAATTCAATGCAGCAGTCACCAATAACTGTGATAAGAGAGAGAAGTCCCATTCTCTAATACAGCTCTGAGTTCTATCCTAGGGTGACTTCTCTTATCTCTCTGCAACAGGGGTCAGCAAACGACCACCCATGCAGATTGTTTTTGTAAGGCCCAAAGCTAAGAATGGCTTTTACATCTTAAAATTACAATAAAAGTTTATTTACACATTTAAAAAACATTTTTAATTCTTGGTATGCTAGCATAAAAACAGATGGTAGGCCTGCCATAGTTTGTAACCTCCCTTCCATATTACACTCAGTTCCCATGGATTCATTTAGCATTGTTATGCTGATCATTCTCAATTCTACTTATTTGAGAATAAGTCTTAGCTTTTCTGCTGACCTCCAGTTTTACATCTCCAATTGCCTATTAAACACTATTAAACCTCACACTTGTTGTCTTATAGACATCTTTAACTCATTATGTCCCAAATTTTATCTTTCCCTCAACCCTCTTCCCTTCCAAATTTCTCTTAAAACCCAATTGTCACTCTATAGAGTTGAGAGTGACAATTGGGTTCATTCTCTCGCATCCCCTAAATCTAGTTAGTTGCCACGACCTGACAATTCTACCTTTATAACCTCTCTCACATACACTCTCTTCTATCTTCTGATACTTGGCACCACCCTGGTACTCGCCCTCATCACATTATGCCTAGACTGTTATAAATAACCTGCTGGCTAGTCTATTTGTCATGTCTTTCCCCAATCTAGTCTATGCTCCAGTCACTTGTCAAAGCAGTCATCCTTAAGTACAGGTATGACAAGTCCCTACTCAGTAAACCTATCTATCATCTACAGATTCAAATATACTCTATTTGGCATTCACAGCCCTTCAAAATCTTTGACCTACCACCTTTCTAGTCTTCTTTCTCCTTCAGTGATACCAGCCTGCTTACTGTTCTTAGAACAAGATAATCCATCTCCCTATTCTGAGCATTTTTATTGCCTGTCCTCCGTGAATGGAATGCTCTCCCTTCTCATCTCTACCTCCTGACTATCCTAAATTCTTTCAAGATCCAACTAAAATACTACCTTTTAATTGGAAACCTCTCCCATTTCCTTTAATTCTGGTGCCTTCCTTTGGCTGATTATTCTCTATTCATCCTGGATATAGAATTTCTGTATGTAGTTATCTGCATGGAGATCTTCTGCCTTTCATTTTATTCTTAGCTTAACACAATGCCTGGGCACACTGAATAATAACTGCTTAATAAATATTTACTGACTATAATTCACATTCCCTGAACACAGTGGAAGATGGGGTGTGTGTGGGGGTGGGAAAATGTGCCTAGGATTTTTAGGCCTCATTTAATACATAAATGAATGATCTAGAAGCAATTAACAGCTGATTGTCACTTGGTCATCATCAGTGAAGCCAAACCTGCATATTAATTTTCACATCAATTCTCCAGAGTTCTTAGACAGATGACATCATCAAAATGATAGCCAGGGTTTATAAAGTACCTATGTGAGGCAGCATGTTAAACACTTTATAAATATGATCTCATTTTTATCCTTATAATAATCCTAAGAGGTAAAGGTATTACCTCCATTTTTACAGTTGAGGCAAATAAAGGTAAATGATTTTCCTAATGTCATAAAACTATTAAGTATCTGAGGCTGAATCTGAACTTAGGTCTTCCTAACTCCAGGCCCAGGCCCAGGCTTCCATCCATTGTGCCACCTACTTGCTACCTTTGTATTTCTTTCAGAACCATACCTAGTAATTTTTGCAACTGGGGCAAGACAGAGGAAACAAGTGCTCAGATGGACTTGGGAAAACTGAAACCTAGGGATACCAGGATGATCAAGTTTATTCTATTCCCTGGAGATCATATGATAACTTGTAATAATTGAATACGAAGACAATCCCTTTCCTCTAGTACCTATACTAGAAGATAAAATATTTAAACAGATAAATTTAGTTTGAGTAGGGAAAGTATAAGCAAATAGCGAGATAAGGAAAAACTTTTTTTAGGAAGTACCACATGAACTTGACCTTGAGAAAAACATGGAAATAATTGTATCAAATGTTTCAGAGTAAAGTGAACATAACAATATAAGATGATATATTATGGCCACAAAAATGTAAATAACAATTCTGAAAAGCTTCAAAGCATTAAGCAATAGAATAAAGAAAGAACTTAAGAAGCCTCATGATAAAAAGCATGTTTCTGATTTCTTGTGAAAGTAGTCAATACCTATATTGATTTATGTTGCTGGACTATAATTATTGATTGTAATGAGTATAGAAGGGCTTCTATTTTGAGGAGGAGGAGGAAGAGAAAAAAGGAGAAGAAGGAGGAAGAAGAGAAGGAGGAGGAAGAGAAAGAGGAGAAGGAAAAGAAGTAAAAAAAGGAGAAGGAAGAAGAGGAGAAAAAAGCAAAGAGTACCAATGATGTTTTTTAAAAATACCCAGAAGAGAGCAGAAGTTCAGAAGGGGACATAAACAAGAAATGTTTTATAACTATGTTAAAATTAATATACACCTTAAGAGTATGTTAAGAGAAGCTAACAGCTTTACATATAATCCTTCTATCTATTCTTTTTATTTAAACGATCATGGTTATTATATTTACTTACATTGTTTAAATGAAACATGGTTGCAATGTTTTAAATTCATAAAATAAATTTAAGAAAATGAACACTAAAGATTAAATTAATGCCAAATTAAAAACCTGAAAGAGCCTATAAATATTTTTTCTACATAAGCTGAGATCGAAAGAATTCTTAGCCTAGAAATGCACATTATATGATAAAGCTGATAGTGCCCACTGAAAAAGAATCAGCAGTTGTTACATCTTACTAAAAAGCAAAGACAGGAGTAAATTTTTAAATCCTATAATGTCCCACATGTCAAAGGGTTTGCCAACATCTTAATTCCCCATTAAAAATTTCAGGGAATTTTCCCCATGGGAACATATTTTTTATTTTATGCTAAGTTCAGGATCAGTTTGGACAGAATATAAAGTATCTGAAGAGAATTACTTTGAGATAAGCCTGAAAGGTATTTTCATGGAAGATGGATTGGAGAGAGAAAAACTACAAACTGGGAGTACAATTAGAAGGCTATTACAATAATCTATTTGTGAAGTATTTAAAGAGCCCAAACTAGGGTAGGAGCCATTCCAGGGAAGAGTTGTCAGATAAGAGATGTGGAGGCTGAACTGATAAGACCTGGTAGATTAATCAACCAACAAGTACTTACTAAGAATCTACTATGTGCTAGACCCTAGAATTACAAATAAAAGGAAAGAAATAATTTCTATTCTCAGGGAGCAATGCATATTGTACATATATAAACATATACAGCATAAATGTAAAGTGAATAAATTCAAATACCTACAAAGTAGTTAAACACATCTGGAAGGGTCCTAGAAATTGAGGGGAAGACATTCATGGAAAAAATGATGTCTAAACTGTATGTCTTAAAGAAAGAAAAAGACAATTCGAAATGGGGATGAGGATGGAGTACATTCCAAGAATATGTGATAAGAAAATGTAGTAATAGGCAACTGGTGATTTGGAGCCTGAAGCATTGGGATTGAGGTTGGATTCAAAGATGTTAGGTTATTTGCAAAGAATTATAAACTCATGGGAGCTAATGAGATTACCAAGAGAGAAGAATGTAGAGGAGAAGAGGAAGTAGGACAGAAACTTGGGGAACATCCATAGTCATGATATGGATGTTGAGCCAGTGAAGGAAACTGGGGAGAAATAATCAGACAGGTAGGTGGAGGACCAGAAGAACACAGTAGCAGTAACACAGACTTAAATAGGGGACATGCTGTGTGGCAGTTCGAAGCAGAGGGAACAGGAAAGAAGGAAACTGAAAAGTAGGTGGTGTCCTCATAGAAAAAGGTTAGTTTGGAGGCATGTTGGGAAAGATGAGTTCTGTTTTCACTTTAGGATTTCTATTTCTATTCCCAGCCAGAAATGTCCCACAAGTGGCTGTGTGGTTCTGGAGTTGAAATATTAAAACCTGAATTACTTATTATTCTTTAAAGGACAACTCAAATGATACCTCCCCCTAAGAAGCTTCCTTTTATTACCCTAGTTCAATGATGGGCAAACTACAGCCCGAGGGCCAGATGCAGCCCCCTGAAATGTTCTATCCAGCCAAGGAACATTATTCCTAATCTGACAAATACAATGAATAGGATACAATATAATGAAACTTCAAAAGAGCTGCCTTAGAAACAGACTGACAGATGAGCATTTCCTTTCCTTTGGCCCCCTCTTTAAAAAGTTTGTCCATCACTGCCCTAGTTGATTAGGGCCTTCCCCAAATAAAGCAGAAAGAAGACTAGCTCTGGATTCTGGAGGACCTAGGTTCAAATTCTACTCTGACCTTTATTGACCTGTGTGACCATATAAAGTTTAACTTGCCTAGACTTCAGTTTCCTTTAACTGCCCTATAGAGCTTCTGAATTTCCTTTCATCTCTAAATCTATGCTCTCTTAAGACCTCTATAAACTCTATAAAACACTTTCGTAATATTCTTTTATTGCTATCTATTTTTTTTTTAAATTTTAAACCCTTAACTTCTGTGTATTGACTTATAGGTGGAAGAGTGGTAAGGGTAGGCAATGGGAGTCAAGTGACTTGCCCAGGGTCACACAGCTGGGAAGTGTCTGAGGCCGCATTTGAACCTAGGACCTCCCGTCTCTAGGCCTGGCTCTCAAACCACTGAGCTACCCAGCTGCCCCTATTTGTTTTTAACCCTATGAGACTGCATTGTGTTAGAATGTTTTAAACATGTTTCTCTACCCAGAGAAGTTAATACAATGTTAAATGAGTAATTGCTTAATGTATCAGAATAATTTAATCTCTTAGTGATTTGAATCATTTAAACTTAGTCAACTCTAAGAATAAAAGCTACAGAGTAAGTGCTGTAGAGGAAGTTTCTTCTTCTTGGATGTCCTCTACCAGTGAAATCACAAGTCTAGACTCCAAATTCTACTCTATAGATAAGGTATATATTAAAATTGGATTTTATGCTTTTTATCTCTTTAATTATATTAGCACACTTACTCACTTTGAGTCTCTAGACTTATTATAGTTATAATCCATAATATTCCAACATAATGGTTCCAGTGATATTTTTCAAATAAGGGGAGGAAAAGCTGATTAATTCATTTATTCATTTCACTATGCTTAAAGGCTAATTCCTGTTTTCTAAACAGATTTTTTTCTTTCAGATTTGATAAGCTATGCAAATATGTGTGCTTTCAAGCTAATGAAGTTCAAATCAAGCATTTTAAAGTGGAATTCAAAAGATTACATATATTTTTACCTCCAAGGGAAAAAAAATCAGCATAACCAAAAATTATGTCAATTTATCAGGAGCTAATTTCAACTTTAACATTTAATTTTTTATGAGCCTAGCACAGAAGTTTTCTAAAGTGATTCTTATATTTAGTCATCAATATTTGTTTTAAATGTTTTAAAATAAAATATTAAAAAACAAAAAGACAAAATAATAAATTTTGATACAGATTTTATATATAGCTTCATATAAAATCATGAAGTTTATTAAGTTCAAAAGTATACAGACTTTTTGAGATAGCCTGTATAAGTACTGTCTCTACAGCCCCCACCCTACAAAAGATTTCCTTTGTTATTCAGATAACATGCAATAGAAAAATTTTTTTTAAGAATATAACCTTAAAAAGTCATACCTTGCTTTTCATAGCTGAAGAATATGGGCCCAAAAACAATCCAGGTAAGATTTCCTATAAGAAAAATTAATCATTCACAATTATCAACTTAAACCCACAAACCTTGATCAAAGATAAGTTTAGGACAGAAAAGAAACTCTTAGAGATCAACTAGCCCAACTACTTCATAATAAAGATAAAGAAGTCAGGAGAGAGGAAATGACTTGCTCAAAGACATATAGAGAGAGTGGCAAAGACTAAATTGAAATTCAGTCTGACTTCCACTTCCATGTTCTTTCCATTAAATCCCAGTGTTTTATATTATGTTCACTGATTTGAAAGGGAGTTTTCATGGAAGTATAAAATATGTTCCAAAGCTTCTTGTTATTTAGGAGTCAACAGCTGAAACAAGTAATGTAAATATGTGCTAGATCCTAAAATTAAAGATCTTAACATTTAGAAACAGACTTAAAAACCTTACTTTATGAACTACATTTAAGAATTCATTTAAACAAATAGTTCTTTTTTTTTTTTTAAACCCTTACCTTCCGTCTTGGAGTCAATACTGAGTATTGGCTCCAAGGCAGAAAAGTGGTAAGGGCTAGGCAATGGGGGTCAAGTGACTTGCCCAGGATCACACAACTAGGAAGTGTCTGAGGCCAGATTTGAACAAAGACCTCCTGTCTCTAGGCCTAACTCTCAATTCACTGAGTTATCCAGCTGCCCCTTTGGTCTATATATTCTAAGTAGAAATGCATTTGCTCTCATTTTTGCTGACCATATGATTTAAGAGTTACTTCAAGCATAGGGATAATTAAATGCATTTACATGACAAAACTATAAGCTAAACTAAATAAAAATTAAATGGACTAAAGGTTAATAGCATACCTGCATCTCTCGCCTCATGGGATAGGTCCAATCCTTAAAAACACATAGAAACCAAAAGTTAAATAAAAAATTTCCCCTAATTTAAAAAAAGCCAAAAAAAGTTGTAAAATATTATGTAATTGTTAAAAATTCCTGTTACACACATTAAGATTATTAGATAAATATTTATACTGATTATGAAATATTGGGCTGCAATAACAGACCTGAGGACAGTGTCCAGTACTAGTCTCGTACTCTGCTTTGGTCGGGCCACTCGAGGGTTTATCCATTTATGAGTGCCAAATTTTAGGAAGGATAATGATAAACTGGAGGCTGACCAACATAGAAAAGGATCTCTGACCGTTAAGTCACTTTTCTTTCATAATTCCAAACTCTTATCTAAAACAGCTGAATTACTTCACTACTCCAACAATAGTGAGTAGATCAAGTCTTTCCAACAATTTATTGTATTTTTTTTTCATTTTTGCTAAATTTCATGGAGTGAAGTGAAACATCAGGATTGTTTTAATTTGCATTTGTTAATTGATATACATATTCCTTTGGGTAAAATGAGCCAGTTTAAGATAGCTATAACTGCTGCTGGGCAGTATGGGGTATTCTAACAAGGTTTGGTTGGAAAATCTGCCAGTGTCCTATTGCTGTTATTCTTCATCTCCTATACCCACCTATGTGGTTAATGCATCACACAACTGAACCCATCTGAGAGATGCTGACATTGGCTTCTTCAAAAACCAGGTTGAAAGTAGATACATTCAATTCCTGCTACTCACCACACTGAATATCCTTTGTCTGTTACTTAGCAAATTGTAGTCACCAGGTAGCACTCGTAGTACTTAACTATGACAGTGGTTGTTTCCTTAAACAGCCATCTGAGCTATGATTTTGAGCTACTTGACTTGACTCACTTGGAGACTAAAGGAATCAGCCTAACTATTAACAGCATTTTTAAAAAATCCAAACAATAAGACTTTTCAAAGACATACAAATTTTCTCTGAGGATCACTTTGGTGAGGTCCCAAAAGCTTTGACATGTTGTTTTACTATTATTATTTTGACCACAAATATTTACTGTATTTATAAAGTTCTCGCTTTGACCCAATTACTGATTGGGGTCAGTATTAGACCAGCATCTTTTGCTCATTATTTCCTCTTTTTTATTACTCATTATTACTCATTTGGTCTTTCATTATATTTGTATTTTTAAATTCATGGCTCTTTACACTCTAATACTTTATCAATTTTTGAAAAGCCTACATTTCATATTCCCATCAAGGAATCACCAAAGATAAGTAAATTCAGCAATTTTTAATATACCTTTTTGTATGCCTTTCTGATGGATTATTACAAAATTATAGAATTTGAGTTGAAAGGACCCTCAGCAGAGATCTAGTCTAATCCACACAGGAAATGAATTCTCAACACAACAACCAGACATTTGGAAATCTAACCTCTGCCTAGAGACCTCCAAGAAGGGCAAAACAGTCACCTCTCTAAGTAATTCAATGTACTTTTGGACAGCTCTAAATAGAAGATTTTTTTTCTGGCATCAGGCCTATACTGATCTCTTTGTAATTTCCACCCATTTCAAGTTCTGCCCTCTGGGGTCAATCCCTCCTATGGAAGATATCCCTTGAAATACTCAGACAGTTATCATATCCCCTGAGTCTTCTCTAAGCTATAACATGCCAGGTTCCTTTAATTCATATTACATGATCTCAAGACTCTACCTTCCTGATTGCCCATTCTCTGACACTTTCTAGCTTAATGTTATCTGTTATTAAACTGTAGAGTCCAGAACTGAACACAATCCTTCAGACAAAGTCTTCTGACAGGACACAGAAGACTGGGATCATCACCTCCATATTCCTGGAAGCTATAATCCTTAATGCAAGATCAAATTAAAAATTTTTCCCCTTCTAGACACAATGAGCTTACTATCCACTAAAACTTCCAGATCTTTTTCAAAACAACTATCTATCTAACCACATCTTCTCATTCTTTGGCTTCTGAAGTAAATTTTTTAGTACCCAATGACAAGATTTTACATTTATCCCTAATGAATTTAATCTTATCAGATTCTATGCAATGTTGAATCCTGTTAAGATTCTTTTGGATCCTGCTCAATCTCTCCAGCAGTATGTTATCAGTAAATCTGATGAAATCTGTGTTTTTATACAAGATCACTGACAAAAATGTTGTATATTTCCTGTAGTCTTTTCACAGTAACCCTTATCTCCAAATATCTCCACCCAACAAGGGAAGCTTGGTCTTTACATTCCCCCAGCCTTGACTCTCTTATCTTCCTTGATTATTCCCTGACTAAATAATTTAAGTTTCCTGAAGGATAGGGTCTGACTTGCTTGCTTATTTTTGTATCCCTGATGCTCAGCAAAGTGCCTGGTTCATATGAAGTGCTTCATAAATGCTTTATCTGAATCGCACAGGCCACACAGATATATATCTCTAGTGCTTAGTTCAGTGAGTCAATAACAGTTAAGTGCTGGTTATAAAAACAAAAAGTATTCCCTCTCTTAAGGCAAGTACCTTTTTTTTTTTGCCTAATGGAAGAGGCAACATGCAAACAAGTATGTACAAACAAGCTATCTACAGGATAAATTGGAAGTAATCAACAGAAAGAAGGCAAAAGTGTTAAAGAGTGGGAAAGGATTCCTATAGAAATTGTCATTTTACCTGAAAATTGAAGAAGTTAGGGAAACCATAAGGCAAAAAAGAGAGAGAGAGAGCATTCCATACATAAAGGACAGTGAATGAAAATTCCTGGAGTCAGGAAGATCTTTTTCATGTCTCAATCATGTACTTGTTTTAGAACCCGAGTGATTTTTTTTTAATTTTTTAAACTTTTATTTTTTATTAGACATTTATTAATATTCATTTTTAATCTGTTTACATACTTTATGCCCCTACTTTCCCCTTCACACACACACACACACACACACCCCCCGCTCTCCCCCCACCCATGGCCAACGCACATTTCCACTGGTTGTAACATGTGTCCTTGTTCAGGGTCTATTTCCCATTCATGTCTGCCTCAGCCCATGCATTCAAGCAATTGTTTATCTTATATGTTTCCTCTCCTGCAGTCCTTCCTCTGAATGTGGGTAGCATCTTTACCATAAATCCCTCAGAGCTGTCTTGTGTCATTGCAGTGCTGCTGGTACAGGAGCCCATTACATTTGATTTTACCATAGTATATCAGTCTCTGTGTACAATGT
>NC_058131.1:433973365-434015674 GCF_016433145.1 Gracilinanus agilis
ACCTAATCTCTCCCATATTGTTTTCCAAATTTCCCAGCAGTTTTTGTCAAATAGTGGATTCATGTCCCAAAAGTTGGGCTCTTTGGGTTTATCATACACTGTCTTGCTGACATCATTAACCCCCAGTCTATTCCACTGATCCTCCCTTCTATCTCTTAGCCAGTACCATATTGATTTAATGACTGCTGCTTTATAGTATAGTTTGATATCTGGTACTGCTAGGCCCCCTTCCTTCACATTTTTTTTCATTATTTCCTTTGATATTCTTGATCTTTTGTTATTCCAAATGAAATTTGTTATAGTTTTTCCTAATTCAGTAAAGAAGTTTTTTGGTAATTTGATAGGTATGGCACTAAATAGGTAAATTAATTTGGGTAGAATGGTCATTTTTATTATGTTAGCTCATCCTACCCATGAACAGTTAATGGCTTTCCAATTGTTGAGGTCCAGTTGTATCTGTTTGGAAAGTGTTTTGTAGTTGTTTTCGTATAATAGCTGTGTTTGTTTTGTCAGATTGATTCCCAAGTATTTTATATTGTCTAGGGTGATTTTAAATGGTGTTTCTCTTTCTACCTCTTGCTGTTCTAATGTGTTGGAAATGTATAGAAATGCTGATGATTTATGTGCATTTATTTTGTATCCTGCCACTTTGCTAAAGTTGTTGATTATTTCTACCAGCCTCTTAGTTGATTCTCTAGGATTTTTTAAGTAGACCATCATATCATCTGCAAAGAGTGATAGCTTAGTCTCCTCATTGCCTATTTTGATACCTTCAATTTCTTTTTCTTCTCTAATTGCTATTGCTAGTGTTTCTAGTACTATGTTGAATAACAGAGGTGATAATGGGCATCCTTGTTTCACTCCTGATCTTATTGGGAAGTCTTCTAATTTATCCCCATTGCATATAATGCTTGTTGATGGTTTTAGGTATATATTGTTTATTATTTTTAGGAAGGGTCCTTCTATTCCTATACTTTTCAATGTTTTCAATAGGAATGGATGCTGTATTTTGTCAAAGGCTTTTTCAGCATCTATTGAGATAATCATGTGATTTTTGTTTGTTAGACTGTTGAGAACCCGAGTGATTAATTAAGTTCCTTGAGGGCAGATACCATTTAATTTTTAATCTTTGCATTCCAGTGGCCCACACATAGTAGGTGCTTTATACATACTGGTCAATTTATTAAATTAAATTTAATACTATATTTTACTCACCATTCTAACTTGCTGAAATCTTTTTGCATCCTAATATTCAATATGTAGCATTTGAATGTAATTTTTGAATACTTTACCATTCATTCTTTAACATGACAGGTCTTTTAAGTTCTTCTTTCCTACCCCTTTTTATTGCTTATTCTGATGTGGGCTGATATATCCCACAAACCCTTCCAAGTAGCTGTATGCAATCAAAAGAACAAAAAAATAATAATCTAGTTGATTGGAATGGGGCTACCTTTCATATAAGACATATAAGTTGCTAATATTCACAATTATGAGAAAATTCCTCACATCAATCTTTAGACATAAAGGTCATTGATTGGGTCTATGAACAGCAGGTATATGTCCAGGCACACAGGACTAAGTTCAAACAATGCTCAATTTCCATACTCACTGACTTTCTTAAAAGATCAGAGACAAAAAGACTTGTACAAAAATATTTATAGCTGAGCTTTTTGTGGTGGCAAAAAACTGGAAAAAGAGGGTATGCCCTTTAATTGGGGAATGGCTGAACAAATTGCATTATCTGTTGGTGATGGAATAGTACTGTGCTCAAAAGAATAATTAACTGGAGGAATTCCATGTGAACTGGAATGACCTCCAGGAATTGATGCAGAGTGAAAGGAGCAGAGCCAGAAGAACATTGTACACAGAGACTGACACACTGTGGTAAAATCGAATGTAATGGACTTTTGTCCTAGCAGCAATGCAATGACCCAGGACAATTCTGAGGGATTTATGGAAAAGAACACTACCTACATTCAGAGGAAGAACTACAGGAGTAGAAAAAAACAGAAGAAAAAGAACTGCTTGAACACATGGGTTGATGAGGACATGATTAGGGATGTAGGCTCAAATCACACCAATGCAACTATCAATAATACGGAAATAGTTCTTGATAGATGACACAAGTTAAAACCAGTGGAAATTTGCGTCGGCTATGGTGGGGAGGGGCTTGGGGGGACAAAGGGGAAAGTAAGAACATGAATCATGTAACCATGGAAAAGTTTTCTAAAAAATAAAAATTTAAAAAAAAAAAAAAAAAGGGTTAAGAGTAGAAAAGATAACACTTGACTGAAATTTGCCCCAGGGTATTTCACATATCATTAGTATCCCATTTATACTGAGATTTGCTTGTCCTACTCCCCAGTAAGCAAACTGGAGTGATCCCTGGGTAAAGTGATTATCAGTTCCCTGGAGACTAAGGGCAACAACTACCCAAACAAATGATCCCCTTCCTTAGTTACTAATCAAGATTAAAAGCATTCCTGAAAAACCCTTACCCACCCTCTCCCTCTCTTTCACCTTGGCCACTTTACCTTACTTACTCTGCTGGTTGGCTGTTTACAGCCACTCTGTAACTCTATTCCCTTATAAAACAGCTTGTTTCCTCAAAATGGAGTCAGTTTGAGCCATCAATCAATTCCTTGGACCAGACCCAAACACTTTGCCCTACATCATTTCTGGGATCCAACACGGGGAAATTAGTCTTCTGCTGTCATTGGTTTGACTTGCTCCATCTCAAGGTAGGCTTGCCTCAGCTCCTCCAGCTTACTACTCCTTACTTTAGGGCTTTTCCCATTCAGCTCTGAGTACTTGAGCTTAGCTGAAACACTGGATTGGGTCTTCTCCACAGATAAGTTCTGACAGGTGGGGGATACTCTATGGGAATTCCAAGTTTGGAGCCACAGCAAGAATTTGTCCATTGCTGCGCCAGGGCAGACTGCTTCTATGCCCATTTTCAGGCTAGGTAGAACTCATTCTGCTTCTGTGCCTGGGTTTTTTTTTTCTACTCCCTTCTACTATTTCCTGTTTTGGAGGCCTTGGCAAACAGTCCCTGTACCCTTCTCCCTATCTTTCACTACAGGTCAGGCTTCTTCAATCCCACAGGACAACTCACTAGGTTGTCTCCTTTTTAACTGGAAAAAAACGGAATAGCTAAGAAAGAATGCATGACTGCAATATCTCCTAGAATTTGGCGTATGGAAGGTAAATGGGACCCTAAATTATAATAAGTTATAATACTTTCCTGCAATTAGATTTATTTTGCAAGAGAAAGAGGAAATAGACAGAAATCTCTTACATTCTAGCTTTCACATGACACTAGCATAGGACTCAAAACTCAAGAGAACAACTACGGATGTGCTTTGCCAGGATGGATTTCTCCCCAGACAACACTCCACTCCCATCTCCTAGATGAACCCCTCCTAAACCCTCCAGCAAAATCTTCCCTGTCAGCCCATTGCCCTCCTCACTCAGGCCCTCCCCTCTCTACTCTATCCACCACTCCCACAGTCACTGCTACCCAGTCCTTACTATACCATAGAGTAGTGTCCAATGTGCAGCTTTGGCTAAAGACCCTACAACCCTTTGTACCCTTCAGAGAAGTGGCAACAGGAAAGGAGATGGTACAGGTTCAGGTCCCCTCCTCCATGTTCTCCCAGATCAAGGTGAAATTTGGAAGGTTTTCTGAGAGTCCCACCAAGTTCCTAGAGGGATTTAAGTCAGGGGGATCGAAGTTTGACCTGTTCTGGGCAGATTTAGACTTCATTATTTCCTCTTGCTGTACCATAGATAAAAAAAAAAAAAATGGAGGATTTAGGAACTAGCCCAGAAAGTGGGGGATGGCATAGCTGAAACTAATGCAGAAGACAGATTTCCAGTGGGGGTTGTTGCCATTCCAGTGGCTGACCCCTATTGGGATCATCAATCAAATCAAGATGGAGAAAAAAGAGACCACATGATAAGGTACCCCACTGAAGGCATGCAACAGGTAATGATGAAGCAGGTTAATCATAAGAAACTCAAGAAAGTTATCCAGTCCTGTTTTAGAGCAGGCTGGTAGAAGCCATAAAAGAGTATATAAATATGAAACTTGAAATGCCAGAGGACATAAATTATCCTTATTATGCATTTTACTGGACAGCTAGCCTCAGATACTCACAGGAAACTACAAAAGTTAAACATGGGACCATGGACTCTCCCTCTCCCCATCCCAACTGCTTGATGTGGCCTTTAAAGATTTTAACAACAGGGATCTGGCAAAGGTTGAGAAGGACTGTGAGGTTTGAGCCTATAGCAAAGAACAGGTAGAGATTGCAGCTGCCATCTCTACCAACCAAGAAGGGAACCCCTGAGAGACTGGCTCATGCTTCACGCTTGATAAGAAGGGCCACTGGTAAAGAAACTGCCCACCAAAGTATAATCTACCCAGGACCTATCCCACTTGTGGATAGAATGGAAACAGGACTGCCCAGGTAGAGCCACGAACTAATTCCCTGCCCTCCAGTCTCCTTAGGACTCTGAGTGATGAGGCCCAGAGGTTGGATCAACTCCCTCCCTTCTCCATCACTATAGCCGAATTCAGGGTTGCAATAGATATGGCAGATAAATGTATCATCTTATAGATACAGGAGTCACTTACTCTGTCCTACCTCAGTTCTCAGATCCCACTATGAGAAAGTGTCTATTGTGATTGGACACCAGGAAGATGATAATTCATACCAAATGACCCCAAAACAGCATATTTTAAGTGGAGCTCGCCCCCGAACTACTGAGGGTGCTAATGCCCCTGGAGGGAGGACGGGGGTAAGGAGCCCAAGCATCTTTATGAAAGTGCAACGGGGGGCAAAGGGCCTTGGAATCAAAAAGGGAAACCTTTGACTTTCCAGACCCTGATGCTTTAATGCCAATTATCCCTATACATCCCCCCCCAAATAGTAAGGAACCTCAAGGAACCCTAAAAGTGGGAAATTCATATTATAATTGTCTTTTGGATTCAGGAGCATCAGGGGATAGGCTTTGGGGGTCCTTATGCAGCCCTTGGAACTGTCCTCTAGGCATCACATAGTTGGGATGGAGGGGCACCAGCAAAGGTATTTAGAAACCTATCCACTCCCCTGCCAGTTCTGAGGATCTCCTATCCAGTACAGCTTTTTGGTAATCATTCCTACCCAGTCCCCTTTGGTAGGAAGAGGCATTATGCTAAAAACAGGGACACAATTCAGCCTTGCTGGAGGTTCCTCCTGTGCTGGCACCATCACACTCTTTGATGAACCTTTAAGCAGTCTCCTCCACATTTCCACCTCTGTATGGGAGAAGATCAATCCCCAAGTCTAGGACATGGGAGTCCCTAAAAGGGCAACCCATGCAGATCCCATGATTGTCCACATGAAAGATCCTAGCAAATTCCTGCATAGGATGCGATTCTATATCTACCCAGAGGCAAAAGCAGGACTATAGCCTTTGAAAGACAAGTTTCTTCAGCATGGGTTTCTGGTATCTACCCATTCTCCCTATAACATGCGCATCCTCCCTATAAAAAAAGGGGGCGGGGGTAGGGGAGGAAATATTGGATGGTCCAGAATTTAAGGGCTATCAATTGAGGCTATAATCACTATCCACACCTACACAATACTAGCCCAGATCCCTGTAGTCACAACTTTAGACCTCAAGGTTATCTGTTTTTGTGTTCCCTTACACAAGGACTCTCAGTTCTTTTTTTTTTTTTTTTTTTTGAGTGGGTATAGCCAGCCAACCCCCTCCCACAACAATAAACACAGCCGGTCCTTCTCTAAGGATTTAGGGAAAGCCTCCATCTATCTGGCAATGCCCTTAGAAAGAATCTAAGGTACTTATACCTCAACAACAGTATGACCACCCAATATGAAGATGACATCCTTATCTGCAGCCCTGACTTTTGAGTCTTCACATATTGACACTATCAAGACCTTAAACTTTCTGAGAGAAAGGGGATCCAAAGTCTCATTAAAAGAGATCCAGATTTCTTGACCAATACCAAGGGCATGAACTAACTCCCACTTCCTGATTTCTAACAAGGGAAAGAAAGGAGGCTATTCTTTCCATCCCTGCCCCAATGGGGGAAAAAGTTCCAAAACTTAGGATCTTTCTAGATATGGCAGACTTCTGCAGGATCTGGATCCCTAACTTCGGCATAACTGCCAAGTCACTGTATAAAGCAACTACAGGATCTGATTCCCAAGCCTCTGCTCTGGGGACCTGATCAGCAAACTGCCATCAATACTTTAAAGGCCAAATTTATATCTACCCCAGCATTAGTTTTACCCAACCTTGATAAGCTGTTCTATTTGTCAATTCTGGAGAGAAGGGGATATGCTTTGGGGGTCCTTATGCAGACCTTGGAACTGTCCTGTAGCCTACTTTTCTAAGCAGCTAGACACAAGTAGCTCAGGGATGGCCTCCCTGTTTGGGAGCAGTTGCAGACACTGCCATGATACCGGAGGAAGCTGCCAAACTGATTGTTGAGCAGTCCCTTGAGGTTCAGACCCTGCATTGGGTCCAGTGTACTTGAAACAAAAGGCCACAGGAGGTTGACCAGTGGCAGACAGACAAAGTGCCAAGCCTTGCTCCTAGACACACCTGACCTAACCTTGAAAGTATGCCACTCCTTGGCCTACTATCAGATTGTTTTCTTTCCTAGACTAAGTATGCAATGCACATAGTTCTCCCTTCTCTTATTTCCATCCTTACAAATGTTGGAATACCTCAATGGATCCAAAATGCCATCTTCCAGCTCTCTAGGACTGTGTCTCATGGTGAGAAACTTACCTCTGCTGGGTAACCCAGTAACCTCTGGGACTTCCTTAAGTCTTCCCTTCCCTCGGGTACCTGTGGTATTCCTTCATACACACTGCTTCTTTAGCTATTTGGTCCTTGCCTGTTAAGTTGCTTTGTTAAAATTGTGGCCTCTTGACTTTCCCAGTTCCAGTTCCAGGTGGTGGCTACAAGTATACCCCCAACCACTGGACCTTGCCTCCTACTCCAAGAAGCCTTGTTACGACCCCAGGCCCACCTGGTAATACAGGATTCCATGCTCATTCCTGACCATGCACCCCTGACAAGAAGTAGTAGTTTCAGAAGCCTGACCTTTGCCCCTGTTGTGGGCCCTATGTTATTTGGAGTGAGGAATGATATGAGCTGAAATGTTCCACAAACACTTCCAAGAGGCTGAACACAATCAAAAGAACACAGAACCAATAACTAGTTGATTAGAACTTTTCAAATAAGACATATGAGTTGCTCAGATTTACAATTATGAGAAAACTTCTCGAATCAATCTTTAGATATAATCTTTGTCATTGGCTGTGTCTATGAATAGCAAATAAAGGTGGTTCAGTTCCCCAGTCACACCAGGACTAGGTTCAAACAATTTTCAATTTCCACACTCACTGCCTTCCTTAGAATCTGCACAAAAAAGAACAACATTTGACCTAAACTTGCCCTAGGGTATTTAACATTATTAGCATCCAATTTACATTGTATTTAGGTTCCCTCTCCCCCTCCGGGAGCAAACAATTGAGCCCTGAGTAAAGCCAAAAAGACCAAAGAGGACAATGGGTAGTTATTGGAGACACAGGGCAACAACAGTCCAAACAAATGACCCTTTCCTTAATAACTAATCAAGATTAAAACGCATTTCGGAAAACCCCTACACATCACTCTCACATTTTTTCTTTTTCTCTTACTCTTACTTTCACCTTTGCTTGGCTTACCTTACTTACCTATTTTACCTTACTAACTATATTAGCTAGCTAACTGTCTATAGCCACTTTGTTACTACATTCCCTTATAATAAAGCGTGTTTCCTTGAAATGGAGTCAATTTGAGCCATAAACCAATTCCTTGGACAAGACTCAATCACCTTACATGAATTCTACCCCCCAGAGGGCAGCTAGATGGCATAGTGGATAGAATGCCAGGTATAGAATCAGAAAACCTGGGTTCAAATATGAACTCAAGACATTAGCTGTGTGATGCTGGGCAAATCATTTTACCTTGTTTACCCCAGTTTTCTCATCTGTAAAATGAGCTGGGGGCAAAAAAAAACCCCCCAACATTCCATTTGTTGAGAAAACTTTAAATGGGATCACGAAAAGCCAGATGTGAACTAAACACCAACTGGACCTCACACTTCTTTCCTTAGTTCCAATAAAGACGCTTTAAGAGGATTTAGCTGGTTATTTTGATAGTTCAAACCTTAGACATAAATAGTATTTGTCCAAAAATTCTACCACGAAAAACAGTAAGGCAAATAAATCAATATGAAAACTGGAGAGGTCTCACTGTGTAAATATGCAAATAAGTATTATTAGATAAATTTTATATTGCTTTGATGATTTTTTAAAAATACAAGATAAAAATGATATTGCTTTCAGTTTTTAAAGAGTAACTTCCCACGATTTGCAGTACTTATTTAATTCATCATTTTTCTTGCTAATCTTGTAAATGGTTCTTAAAAACAATTATACTGTAAAGCTTACTTAGCTCTTGTTTTTCATTTCTGAATATAAAAAATGGGATTTTAAAAATCTACTGTTTTCAAAGTCTTCCTAAGATTTAGGAAAATCACTAAGGAATATTAAGAAATTCTAATGTGTAGCAGTGAACCAAAATGTTAGGCTGTGGGTCCAACATTAAAAGGCAGATTTTGTCATGACAGAATTGTATGAATTATATTTAAACTTTAAAGGAAATCTTCTAGATTTCTAGAAGTCCAAGTCCAGACTTGGTTCTACTAATAGACATTCTTGAATAACTTCTTTTTTTCAGGGTTCCTGATCCACAGAAGAGGGCAGATTACCACTATTACCAGGCTCCTTCAGTTTAAGAGTGTAAAGGATGGCACCTTTGAGTAACAAAACGCTTCCTTTTCAGGCTCATCTTGAAATAATTCTTTCATTTATTTTTCTCAAATACACCTTTGGGGTGAGTTTGGAATTTGGAAGGTTCTGATCACTATTAATATTAGATTTCTTTCTAGCACCATACATTCATGCATCTGAAACCCAGAAATTTATCTCCATATGTTCAAGACTTTAAGCAGTCATTTTATTTCAACTACAGATAAACGAACAACCAAAATAGTAAACATAAACAAAAGTATAGGATACGGAAGCATTTGAAATAGCTTCAAGTCACCTTACTCCCTATATTAATCTCTAAGAGACAAAATTTCTAGAATAGAAAGGACTAAATCTTCTCCCTCCTCTCCTCCCCTAATCAGAATTCTACCTAACTTTGGAAAATTACAAGTGTACTTGCAAAATTCTGTCCTCTGAGTCTTGAAGTCTTTTCTCTTTGGTGATAACTTTGGAACACCTGTCCCAAGAGAAACTGGCTAAAACTTAGTCTGGATTTAATCCTTAGCCTGGCTACTACAAGGCAAGGGTATCTTCTTCTAGCTAAAACTGGCGTAGAACATTACAGAATGCAGGCAAAATAGTTTAGGATGCCTTGACTCCCTCCCTTCGGCCCTCCGCTGAAAGAAACGAGGTATGGGTCACTGCTTCAGCCCAGAGGCAGGCCTCCCTCCGAAACCCTTACCAGGTCAGTACAGGAGACCCCTCGCCAGAGGCGGACTACGTAAGGAGCCAGGCTGCGGCACGGGGACCGCCCCTAGGCCGGGCTATGACGCGGGAAAGGCCTATCTCTGGGCAGGCGACTGCCTGATACTCCCCAGGGCCTGATTTACCTCGGCATCTTCTTTGGACTGTGGTAGGGTGGGAAACTCCAACTTTACGTCCTCCATTGCCCCAGCTAGCTGGTTGGTGTAGTCTAGAGGGCCAGCTGGAGGTCCGGCCCGTAGCCCTCAGGCAAGTTGTGGGACTGCAAGCGGCAGCTGTAGCAGACAAGGGGGCCGGGGATAGGAGGGATGCAGGCTGGCTACTGACACACGAAGGCCACTAATTCCCGGCGACTCCGGTGGCGGCGACGACGGGGCAGCTGAGCGTTGGGTGGCTCGTGCTCCGCCGCCATGCTGTTCCTCACCCCCACCCCGCCCCTTTAGCCTCTCGCACTACTAAGCAGTACGGTTCAGTTCACCCTGGCAGAGGAAGAGCTCTAGACCGCCCTACGCCCTCCCTCCTCCTGCCCAACCAACGCGGGACCACGTAAAGGGTTGCCCTACCCTCCCGCCGTCAAGTGTCACTGCGCCGGCCGTGGCCACGCCCCTCCCCTGGTTCAGCCAGCGGAGCTGACGTAAAGACGCGGGCACTTCCTCCTGCCGCGTGCTGCATCTGTTGCTGCTGTCTAGCCACTGGACTCGGGAAATAGGTCTCAGACAAAGCTAGGCCAGGCTGGATCCCACTTCTCAGCCAAGGAATACGAAGTTCCGTTTACGTAATTGCTTTGCGTAAAGAAGGTGGTCACCCGAATAGCTGGCCGTTTGTTAAAATACCACACCACAGGATGACCTCTAACAAATGGGAAAATTGAGGCAATTTAAGGTGAATCTTGATATTTTTAATAATGTCCTTTGTGCTGATGGCTTCACCTGCCTCCCGCCTTGTGTTTACACTTATGAAATGGGCATTCTAGTGTTTCCATGAGTACAAAAAAAAAAAACAAAAACAACCCTAACGCATTTTTATTAACGTTAGCATAGGCAGCATGGTGTAGTGGAGAGGGCTGACCTGAACCATCTCTTAAACATATATAGTCTTTATGGACCTAGTACAAGCCAGTTATAGTTTCAAAGGCATCAAACAACTAAGACCATATATTTTGAAGTAGGTGCCAGATCTACTTTGGTAAATGAAGTTCCTCTACTAGCTCTGTACAAAAATGAAATAGGCCTAAATTGTACACCTCCCAAAAATAAATCCACACTACTCAGATGTCATATAACATCAAAACTTTCCATAGTTTAAAAAAATCTAGCATAAAGTAAGGATCAGCATAATTTTGAGGAAAGGGTTTAGGGAACTGCAGCCAAGGAAAGCCCTCTAACCAATGTTGATTTGCAACTGTTCCATATTTTCTAATCTCAGATTTCATTATGAAGTGGCCCTTCAGGCCTTGAAGTTTTGTGACTAACCTCTGGTCTGATTCCTGATTAACATTTTTTTTCCTATCATGCCTATATCTTTTCTGCCTTTTTTGTTAAAAATTTATATTCATTAACCTGTGACTAAAGAAAAATTAAATACTATATTTCCCTCAGTTACAGACAAAGGTAGCAAGTAATTTAACAGAGGAAAAAAATATTAAGATTACAGTCAGTTTATATTTGCAAAGAATCTTATTTAGTCATGATATTTTCCAGGAGTCCAAAAGTGACTTGCATAACATTAAACCAGTAACAAAGGATACTTGATCTTTTCCTAGTTTTAACTAGAAAATAATACTGAGATAATTTAACAAGTTACCAAAACAATAAGTAGCTATGACATCATTGGGTAAATGGTAAAAACCTTTTAATAATTGCTAATTCACAAAGAACACCTGATTAAAGGGGAGATTTTTAAGGATGTATTTATACATATCCAGAATGACCTGACTTCAGTCTCAAAACACATTTCAGTGGTTAAAAAGGTCCAACACCACAAGAGGCAATCTTGTCCTACCCCCTCCCAGTCAACTATAGCCCCAAGGCTGTCCCAGAATTGGGGAATAATACAGAACTGGTAAGAACTGCCATAGTCAGGGATAACTTGCTCTCCTCTTTCCTTTTCATTTTCACCCAGCCTGTTTGACTCAAAGAATTTAAATATGGGAGTAAATTCTTATTTCTTCTGATGAAATGGGGAACTGCATCTAAACCAGTATATCCTATAAATTTACCTTGCTTCTATTCTCTGCAGTCCCCAGGCACTGTCAGTTCAATTAGCTAAGGCTCTTTGAGCCTTGAAACCAGGCCTACTATTGCACTTAGGTCTTCATGACCTTTCAACCTGGAGCTGAATTTATGTATTCTCTGACAGATTGTATTAGTTTTACAATTTGTATCATCATATAATAAATAGTACTTAATGTATTTTCATCCATTCACACATTAACTACACCAGGACTCAGGCTAATTTAGTCATTTAGGTTTAAGATTGAAGTAAAATAAGATACTTGCAAAAACATCTGACAGTCTTGGCTGAAGGAAATTTAGAGCAGAAAAAGGATATTCAATAAGGAAACAGAACTGATTAAGCTTAGTTTTACTGCCTTTTTGTGGCTCACGATGATCTGAGGACAGAAGCCTGAGGAAGGTCTCTGTACCTTTTAAGGAAAATCTAGCCTTTGGATGAGTAGGGCCTTAAAGACATTGCTCCTAACGCAAGTATTCATTTTAATTAAACAAATTACCATCAATACAGTCTTGGGAATACAAATGATTTGTTTTAGGAAATATATCTATAAAATTGTTAAGTGGTTTGTAGTTTAAGCAGTCCCAATCTGTTTTCTACCCTTTCTGCCACTATGTATGTATAGAAGCTGTGATCACAGAATAAGTGTTAGAAAGGATTTTAGAGCTTTTTTAAAAAGGGCAACATTCAGCTAATGCTTGAAGGCTGATTTAGTTTCAGTTAAACTGCAGGTTTGAAATGATGCTAAACTAATGCTCAAAAATTATCACTACTTTTCCTTTTTAAGCCACAGCACTTTTAATCAGTGTCAAGTGACATATTTCCTTATAGCTTTTAATGTTTTATAGGGGGGAGGAATTGTGCAGAAAAAGTCTTTTTGAGCCAAAAGGAGTATTTCCTACACAAGCTGTATCCAATTAGTAGACTGTATTACATTCAAGTAAAATTTTCCACAGTCCAACTACTAGAAAACAAAACAACTTTTAATCTCAGTGGGGGAAAAGAGGGAAAAATAATTAAAACAATGCCTTTCCCCCAATATCAAGTAGATAGTAAAAAGTATTTTTTTAATGGAAGGATACACTATACAAAAACCAGTTGATTTGAGAGGCAAAGTAATGCATTATAATGTAAATAAGAATCCATGATTACTGAAAGGATTTTTTAAATCAACTTTTAAATCAATCAAATTCAAGGAAATTGAGATGGGCTTCCATATATAAAACTTAACAAAGATCCCCCAAAACTGTGACAAATGTACTCGTGGCCAAGGCTACTATGTAAGAGGAATGAATCAAACAAATTTTATTCAACTCTTTGGGATGAAGAAAACAAGTGAAATAATATAAAATGTCATTAAGAAATGTTCTTTTAAAACTGAGACCTAAAGTTTGAATTTCAATGTTTTATAAATTGCTTAACATTAACCATTTTAAAAAACGTTATCTAATTCATATGATTTAATTTACCGCAATAAGTGCAACACTGACAAATGTATAGTCTTTTGGTAGCAGTATTGTACACAGAACTAATGAATTATTACTTTATATGTGATATGCTTTTAATGAGCTCATATCCAATACATACACTGTTTTCCTCAACTTTATTTTTATATTATGCTAATATCTTTCATGAAGTATAACTTAAACAGGTTTATAATCTAGTTTAGATTCCAGCTTCTTAGAATCAGCCACTTTTCTGACTGCTTTCATGAAATCTTCCTGTACTACAAAATCATGATCAGCACGAATTGCAAACATACCTGTGAAGAATAAAGTAACATAATTAATAATTCAGTTATAAGTTATTTCATTTTTATATTTACTTTTTGTGATTAAATTAAAGTTAAAAACTTTTTTAATCAAGAAAAGTCTACCTTTTCTCTTTTTCTTCTCCCATAAAAAAAGGGAATAAAAACAAAGAAAATTCCTGTTCAAAACATCAAATGAAACAAATTGCTGTATAGATGAAAAAAACCAAGTTCTACCAAGAAGTGGGTAGCACATTTCATCAGGAATCCTCTGAAATGGTTATTGTGTTCACCAAAATTCCTAACTCTTTCAAGGCTGTCTTTATAATACTGTTGTTATATTGTGTAAATCATAAATCAGTTCATACATATCTTCCCAGGTTTCCCATCATCCCCCTTTATTATTTCTTTCTGCACATTAGTATTCGATCACACTCATATACCATAATTTGTTTAACCATTTCTCAATTGATGGGTACCCCCCTGAATTTCCAATTCTTTGCCACTGCAAAGAGAGATACTATAAATATTTTTGTACATGTGGGTCCTTTTTCTCCTTCAATACATTCAGAAAATAGAACTAGTAGTGGTATAATTAGGTCAAGTCAAAGGGTATGCACAATTTGTGTGCCATAGTTCCAAATTGTTTTCAAAAATGGTTGGACCATTCACAGCTAAATCAACAATACATAAATGTATTTGTTTTCCCACAGACCCTCTAGCATTGTTACTTTCCTTTTTTGGGAAACTGCCAATCTGATGGTCTGAGTTGTATTTTTTTTTTTTCTTTTAAACCCTTAACTTCTGTGTATTGACTTATAGGTGGAAGAGTGGTAAGGGTAGGCAACGGGGGTCAAGTGACTTGCCCAAGGTCACACAGCTGGGAAGTGTCTGAGGCCGGATTTGAACCTAGGACCTCCTGTCTCTAGGCCTGGCTCTCAATCCACTGAGCTACCCAGCTGCCCTCTGAGTTGTTTTAATTTGCATTTCTAAAATTATTAATGATTTAGAATATTTCATATGGCTATTGATAGCCTGAATGTTTTTTAAATTTCCAGTTTATATCCTTTTATCATTCATTATCAATTGGGAAATGCAATATAAGCATTTTTACAAAATCCTGGAAGCCAGAAGGAAACTTAGGTCATCTAATTCAAGCTCCTCACTGTACAGGTCAAATGCTATTTGAGTTTTACCCAATGAAGACTCAAATGATTAGCTTGATTACCACCAACAGGCAGGCTAACTACTATGATTTGCCCAATTAATGTAGTGAAAGAACTATGAGTAACATTCCATGAAACAAAAGATTAAACTACTTAATAAGATAAATATTTTACTGCTCCAGGTGCCTGAATTCATTATTTATAGGCCACACAATGCTAAATCTTACTTCATTTTCAATGTTATTTTTTATTATTTTTTTTTTTTATTAAAAAAAGTCATGTCTTCCTACTCTTTAAAAGTTTTGCATTATTCTGGGACTAATTACTTAACTGGTGGCCTTTCTAGTTTCTTCATTGCTTCTTCCTATGGCTGTCTTCCTATCAGCAATTTAAATGATTATCTGAAACTTTACAAGTTGAAAATGAATCAATTCTATTTGTTAGCAGCCCGGTTGAATTTGTTTACTGATGGAAGAAACTGAGGTTTTAGGATTTTATATACTTAATACTTCATTTACCATAAATGACCATAGTTTAAACAAAAGTATTTTCATGTCAAAATCAAGTATTTTACTTCTGATAAATTTGTGTTCACTTGCTTAAGGCTCATTTTATTTCACATTGTCACATTTTAATCAATCTCATATTCTAGAATACATTTTGATATTTAGTTTTTACCATAAAAAATGATAAAAATAAAAATAGTTTTTACCATAATAAAAACAATGCTTCCCTTCCTTCATCCTCAATTCTTCTCCATAATAGGAGAATACAAAGTTTCCTACTTCTGCATGTATTTTCACGACAGGCAAAATTTGGAGGACTGCTTTAGCTGAGCAACATTTTTAAATGAAATTAACCCTACAATGAAAAAAATGTTGGGCTTGAAGTCAGGAAAGTTGTGTTTTAATCCTGGATCTGACACTAGCTGTATGATTGTAAGTCAGAAAGAGAGCTAAAACAGATACCTTAGAAGTCATCTACTTCAACTCCCACATTTTACAATAGAATAAACTTAAGCCCAGACAGGTTAAGTGCCCTATACTACTCCCCCTCAATACCCACCTCCCCTTTTTAAAGTTCAACTGAAGCATGAATCTGGTCCACTCTTGAATGCGCCTTTGTTTCAAGTGTCTTTATTGTATATATTATATTTAATTAAAGATTCATATTTCCCTATAAAAATTTCCTGTTTTTCAGAGTAAATTATTCTTGATGGTAAGCCTCTAACTGCCTCTGGAATAACATATTCCAAACTTCCCTTTTTTATATAATGGTAGCTTTGTGGTCTTTGTATTTCTTGATTAATTTCTTCTAGTACATATGGTCCTTGTGGCAAGATCATTTGTTTTCTCTGAGGCTTTACATGTTGTTGTAGTTATTTTCTTACAGGTTTGCAGGATTGTACCAGTCTTTTTATTCAGTCCTAGATTAGACAGATGAGCTAATAGCTATTTCTTTTTGGTATTTCTGGTACATTTTTAGGGACTGAGGTTTCTGTAGGGGATTTGTGTTCCTCTAGCTTCAACCATGCAACCGTTTCCCAACTATTCTTGAATTTCTTTCCTAGTTCCTTACTAACATCCTCAGCTCTCTTACCTTTAAAAAACTTTCCCTTGCCTGCCACCTTCTCTATCAGCCTTTACCTCTGTTACCGACATCTACTAACTTTATTTTTTTACCTCTCACCAAACTCCTCAACCTTTGACAATTCAGCAAGAACTTCTTAACACAGAGGCATCATACATATTTATTAATTTTCTTAAAGACCTTATGAAATAATTAGTATTTAAAAAACAAAAAGTGGTAGGACAAAAACAATGGGTAGAGTGAAAATGGGGTCCAAAGCAAGTCAATGCTAGAAATAAAAATAGGATTATCTAATATAACCAGTATTTACTGAAATTTTACATTTAAATTTATAAACTTAAAAAGCAATTTATCATTTTCTAACCTAATGCCCTTCCCCACTGTATCATAAAATGCAAGAATTCATACTTTTATCATTACAAAAACAGAAGATAATGCAATCTGAAGAAATCTCTTACCTGCTTCAGTGCAAACATTTCTCAGATCTGCTCCATTAAAGCCATCTGAGAGCTTCACAATTGCTTCATAATCTAGTCATAAAGAATATAGGAAATTAAGTTTATATTCCATCTCATCCCAATGCTGAAAAATTAGACTGAATGTCCTCTTTTGAAATTAATAAATCATTTTTATTAACATGCCATAAGAATATTGAAAATTAACAAGTTTTTATCTTGGATACCAATTTTAAAAATGCAGATCAACAGTAACAGGTTTTAAATCAGAAAATAAAGTAACTTCCATAAATATAACTTATTTCAATATATTGATTTGTACAGTTTCTCAGTGCCCCTCATCACTGAGAGGTAAAAGAGGTAAAAGAGCCAAGAACTTTGTTAGTACAACTGAGAGAGATGAAGGATGGCTGCATAGATAATAATAGTCACTCAATAGCAACTCAGGGATATGCTATGCCCACTGGCAACAGTGTGTTATTTTGGAGCAGATTTGGTGAAGATTGATAATTCCTATTTAACATCATGACAGTCAAAGACATTATGTTTAACTCTTTAATTGAGATAAAATTTATTCCAACAAGAGTTTTCTGTTCAAATATTTTCATAGCAGTATAGTCAATTCTTCTATTGTTTCAAAAATGAGTTGTTTTGAAAAATGAGAATTTGTTCCAATACAACTGAAATGTTGGGAACATTCTGAGCATAATTCAAACTTCAAGTTTGCTTCTACAAGATTTTTTCCTCATGAAATATGTGAGAATGCAGACAAACACATCACTTCAATACAATTCAAAAGCTGCACTTCTCTACAATTTAAGTCTTCTTCAAGATAAAATATCTTATTATTTTATATCTTCTGGTGCAGTAGGTTGAGAGAAGGCTTGGTCCACACCACCCCCATCTCCAGTGGCTCTGGAGTTGCAGGTATGTTCCTGCTTGCTTGCTCCTGTAGCCTGGGATGAAGTCTGAAAAACACTCTGAGGCTAGATGTGGTCATTGTTTATTTTGTAGTTATACATTTCTTAACCATTTCATTAATATGAAATTGTACCACTGTTATTAGGTTCCTAACTTTATGTCACTGATGAAGTTTTAAAACACTGTTCCCCATGTCCCAGCTTTGTGGTTTTTACTGTACAATTTTATTGAGCAGAGTGCTTTTTCTGGAAATGCAGATGTCAAATTATAGGAGAACTGACTATAAATGCAAAAACTACTAATGTTCTAAAGGTCCAATGACAGGAATTTGTTAAATAGTTGTGATACTTTAATCAATGAAATTTAACGGGGAGAAGGGGGTATTGGAGGGGAATAACATGATCAGACCGACGCTTCAGGAACAATCACTTTAAGCAGCTATGCAGGGGATGGCATGAGAAGAGATTTGAGGCAGGGAGCTCAATTAGGAGAGCACTGAAATAAGGTAAGCTGATAAGGCCCTGAAATAAATTGGTGACTGTGTGAATAAAGAGTTGGATACAAAAAATGTTATGAAGATATGGCAAGATTTGAAAATGAATGACTATGTGGTATGTAGAAGAGTAAGAAGCCGAGGCTAAAGCCAGGTTATAAACCCAGGAGATTGGAAGAATGGTGTTACTACTGACAGGGGAAATATTACCAAAAAGGTAGGCTTCAGGAAAAATATACTAACATATTTCAGACATGATATGAAATGTTTAGTTTAAAATGTCCAACAGGAAGTTAGTGATGTGGGACGAGAAGATACTAAGGCTGGATATATAGATCAAGAGTAATATGTATCAAGATGACTACTAAATCCACGAGAGATAATATCACTAAGAGAAAATTTATAGAAAAAGAAGAGGATACCAGATCCCTTAACAGTTATGGTGCATAACTGAACAATGAGCCAATAAAAGAGACTGAGTAGTCAGAAAGATAGAGAAATAGAAGAATGTCATGAAAACTCAAGAGGAGTGAGAGTATGATAGAGGTAGTGTTCTAAAATGTTGAATGATGCAGAGAGGTAGAGAAAGTAAAGGATTGAGAAAAGGCAATTAGATTTGTCTTAAGAAATAACTAATAACTTTAGAGAAAAAAGATTCAGTTTTAAGTTGGAAGCCAGATTGCAAAGAGTTTAGAAGAGACCAAGAAAATAAGGAGCCTGATGTACAGTTTTTTCTTAGGAATTTGGCTAAGAAAAAAAAGACAGGATATAGGATAATAGCAGGAGTAGATGGAAGGATCTGGAGAACATGTTTAAGGAGAAAGGAATCTTGAGTATGCTCATAGGCAGTATAAACAAGCACGTACAGAGAAACTAACTGGAAGGGAAGTGGGGTTTGAAGAGGTAATCTAGTGAAGATTGGAGGGGATGAGATCAGAACTATCTCTTTATCAGATGCTAAAGAAAAAAGGAGGCCTCTCTCAGTAAAGTATGAGTTTAAAGGGTACAGTGAGAGGTCCTTGGGGAAAAAGAAGTTAATGATCTCACAGGGAGTAGAACAGGGAATCAATTTTGGAAGAATAAAGAATTGTATTGGGCATCTCCTTTCACCCCAGGCTGCAATCATTCTGAACTTCTTTGGCTTCTTCACCATGCCCCTCAAGTTGGGTAGTTTTCCTTCACCCTCCTTGGCATTTTTCAGTCTTCTTTTGTCCCCAATTAAGCTCCTTGAGGACAGGGACAGTCTTTCTTTTTCGTTTTTTGTATTTATATGCCTAAAATGTTTACTATGACTTTGACCTTGCTGTAGCAAGGGCCCATTTGAGGTTACAAAATAAATTTATGATGTAAAGATGAATTTATTAAATGAAGTAGTTACCAAGCAAATTTTATTGGTTGTACTTTATGTCCAAAGTCATTTTTAAAAATTAAAATATCTGATTTTTTAAAAGTACAAATCAAAGTGTTCCAAAACTTTGGAAGCATAGCTTTTTCCCTATGTTATATGGTAACAGAATTTTAGCCAAATATTATCTAGGAGGAAAAAAAGATACAGGCTAAGAATTATAAGCAATAAACCTAATGAGATAAAAGAAAAATCTGAGAGCTAAGGGAAAAGGAAAATGATGGAAATTTATATATTTATAATAAAATATAAATTGATGTTAAAGGAAGCTTTATTTCTAATCATTTTTAAGGCTACATATCTTTATATTTATATCTAGATATATAACAATTAGGCCCAACCTGAAAAAATACCTTAATTTGTAAAACATGAAAAATTAAATTTTAGGTTATTGTCATACCTATTTCACCATGTTTTGTGATAGGACCTGCATGAATCTTCAAAATGTCTAATCTTGCTTGTTCATTTGGCAAATCAATATCTGAAATTAATAAATGTTTGTTAATTTTTTAAAATTTTAAAGAAAAAAGAGAACTATATAAGGAAAAGAAAGGAACATATTTTAAAAAGGAAAAAGCTAATAGTTGAAGCTAACTTACGTATTTTTCTATCTAATCTTCCTGGACGCAACAAAGCAGGATCCAATGTGTCTGGCCTGTTTGTAGCCATGATCATTTTGACTCTGTGTAAAGTATCAAATCCATCCATCTGATTCAGTAACTAAAAACAAATTGCAAATAAGGAATACTTTTTTGGTCATTAAAAAAAAGAAAATGAAACATTTTGATATTTTATTTGCCTGATAGTTTGAAATGTCTTCCTCCAAGCATTGAAGAGTTAAAACGGCATTAGGTCTAAATAGCTATTTACTTACTTATAATAATATGCGAATTTTACAAAGGAGGAAACTTTTTCTTCTTAAAGTATCATGAAAGCAACAGAAAGGCTGATGCTACCATGAAAATTTCTGTCACAGCAAACTTTCATACATACATATAAACCCCTGCATAGGGTTCAAGAATTATAAAACTAGAATTAACATTCTTGATATATATCAGTGCTCAGTTAGATATTTTGATACTCAATTGTAACACTAAAGTGAGTACTAGAGGCAAATTTATATAGGAGACATAAACAAATATTGACTCATTTCTCAGAAAATCTGATATAATCCTTCATATTTATATGAAAATGAATGTATAAAACACCATTTTCCTTCTAAAGGCAGCAGTATACATATTAGAATGGAAAGAAACCAAATATTTATATAGTTGAAAAAATTAAATATTGAGAAGTTTTTCTACAAGCCTTTGTTGAATAAATTTCAGAGTAAGAAAATTACACTTTACAACAATTTTTAAAATAAGTATATAGCACCCAAATTTGTCTATTAACTGATCAGATGGCTAACCATATAAAAACAAATGAAAAATCTGGTCTAAGTTTTAAAACTCAAATTGTTAAGGTACAATTTGTAAATATAAGCTTTCCTCTTGAACAGGTTAAATGCAGCCATACGGTTAGTAATCTATCTTACTGATGTTCAATACTTTGTTTACTTTCTAACTACTAAATCCAAATACCTTTCATTGTCTTTTACACTCAACCTTTCTATAGCAGATGATCCTTTTGACTTTTTCTCCCAAGGAAGAAAAGAATGAAGAAGCCAAAGGAGTTGGCTTGAGAGGCAATGCATACTTGTCTTCTTACCTCTTTAACTGCTCCTTCTATCTTTCTGCCACCCTTTAGGGAGTTGACCTTGTTCTTTTCTCTTTTTTTTCCACTCCTCTCCAGCAATCTCATTTATTCCTATGATTTCAACTACCATTTTTATGAAAATGATCTCTTGATCTAGGAATTACCTCTTCTGAGTTCCAAAAAGATATTTCTAAATATTCACAAGAAATCTTTACCCAACTCTCCTACCAACACAGTCAAAACTTATTATCCTTTTTCCTTTATTTGCTCCAGTCTTGATTTCAATATTTTTGTCAGCATCATCATTTAAAATGTGATAAATATTTGACTCATGATTACTATGTTGGTATATTCCACATTCACAACACCTCTCACATTCATCTCCCTCTGGCATCACCCTAATCCAGACCCTCATAATATGTCTGAGCTATAACAGCAACTTCCTATCAGATCATGTGTATCTTGCAAACAACTCCTCAAACACAAACTTGGCCATATCACTTCTATGCTCAAAAAAATCTTCAGGGGCTTCCCCTTTAAAATATTTCTATTATCACCAGTATTTTTGGTATTCATTTTTACTTCCAATAATGAAGTAGATGGGAAAATTTTTAGTTTAAAAATAACTCAAAAAAATTATAGCTCATTCTTTTGCCACCAATTTGACATCCTAAGATTAAATGTTTTAACCATACAAAATTATCGAAATAGAATCAGACATTCATTGCAAATAAAAACTTGTTTAAAAAAATCAGTTTCAAATTTAAATATTTATATAGGGATTTGAAATCTGCATCGTGTACTCAGTCTTTAAGTGTGGAATTTTAGGAAATTTTAATGGTATTTATTTTAATAATGTAAATAAATAGACTTCCCCATAAGTCTATTTTACAATAAGCCTATTTTACAAAACTTTACCTCCATTAGCGTCCTCTGAATTTCTCTATCAGCTGAAGTACCCTCAGAAAAACGACGGCCACCTAAAGTGAATAAAAGATTTAGAAATTTATACGTATTTTTATTTCCTTTAATCTCTCTCTCTCTCTCTCTCTCTCTCTCTCTCTCTCTCTCTCTCTCTAAAACAGCCAAAGCAGCTAAATATTTAATTCCCCCTATTCTACATAAGAAATAGGGTAGAAAAAAAATCTAATTCCTTCAGAATTTCAATCAAATACTATCAAACTAAGCCTTAAATAAATTTTAACTCAATTCATCTTACCAATAGCATCGATTTCATCCATGAAAATGATGCATGGTTGGTGATCCCTGGCATAATTAAACATTTCTCTGATCAAACGAGCACTTTCACCAATGTACTTGTCTACAATTGAACTGGATACAACCTGATGAAAACACAAAGTAAAGTACAAAATAATAAAAGTACAAAAAAATTTTCACTGCAAAGACCATACAAATTATGAAGCATTTCCTTTACCTTTAAAAAATTGCAATCCAGTTGGCTAGCAACAGCTCTTGCCAAGAGTGTTTTTCCTGTTCCTAGGAAGGACATTTAGAAGGCCTCTGTTAGCTGTGACTTTAATAAACTTGCTAAATCCTACATATTACAACATTCAATTTTTCATTTTCTTACACATAGAATCCTTCTTACAAGGACCCTATAAGAGCCCCAAACATAATTCTATTGCTTGCATCACACCAAAATATATTTATAGCAATGTAAACATAACCCATTCATACTTTTATGTGTTCTTTGTTAAGACATCTAGGCATGTTCAATAACTTATGGCCATGAAGACTCCAGAAAGCTACTCTCTCCCCATTACCCCTGACAAGGAGGGAAAGCAAAGACAGGATTACACTGTCTCTCTGGGTGATGACAGATATTGTTGCAATAACCCAAAATAGCTTCTTCATTTCTCTTCATTTGTCAGTGTCTCTGTTCTTTCCATAATTCCAGAGCAAGAAAAGAAAGGTTCTATGCACACTTTACTATTCCCTCTGAACACTTGCTAGGCAGTGTAACTACTGCTACAGAAATTAAATACAAATGATGTTAAATGAGTATTAACTCTTGCAGGCTGTCAGGTGTCTGGGAACAGGGAGAACTCAACCCACTGCTAAAGTAGTAATGTACTTTGTTTAGCTTATGTTCAAAAGACTAAGTTATAACAGTAAAGGGGAATAAACGTACTGTAAAGATGGCTAGTGGAAGAAGTAGAAGGCTGGGGAACTGTGCATTACTACTAATCAGTGACTTCAAGGGCCTTAAGAGAGAAGCACTCTAGTGTAAATGAAATTAGAAAATAATAGGGAACAGATTTCTATTGGAATTCTCTGGTAATTAAGTAGATCACAAATATTGCGGCATATATAATAACATTTAAAGTATATACTGACCTGGTGGTCCATATAGTAAACAACCTTTTGGAGGTATTATTCCTACACGCTGAAATAACTCAGGGTTTGTAAGAGGTAATTCTATTACCTAAGAAATGAGTAAAAAGATACAGGGGAAATAGAATATTAGTAAAACAGCAGACATGTTTTGCTTTACTAAGAAGCTGTTTCAAGGATGCAAATATCATTATTATGTATAGCTGTTGCTGAATATTTTATATTTGTATTTCTATTAAACATAATTAAATATTTTTAAAATCCAAATTTACCTGCAGAAACAAACATCGAGGCAAGAATATCATATTAACTATTTTGAAAACATAAAAGATTTAGAAAAGTAGGGAATTAATTGACTATACTGTTACAAAAGACCACCATTAAAAGAGCTAAAAAGTTGGTATTTAAAATTCATTTTCCACATTAATTAACATTTCTAATTTGGCCAATAAAAACCACAAGACAAGAGGAACTAAAAAATCTAGATAAGAATCATATTCTTATGCTGACAGTTATTAAAAAAAGCCAATTATCAAAAGACTGGGAATCTGACAGTCTAAGTGCTAAGAGCATGTAAGAGTGCTAGCAAATAGGTTGCAAATCCTCAATATTCTAGCTCTTTCTTATGCAAGTAGGCCAGTGAAAGAGGGAAACATTTAGCAATGGGAGCCCAATTTTCTCCTTTGGGAGTCAGACCATTAATGCAATAGCAGATGGTATCTTAGGAACTATATCTCAAGTCAAATCTCAAGCTGAATGGTGGCAGTTTTCAAACTTTTTTTTGGCACAGTATTTTTCTTTGTGCTGAGGAATCCTGACACACTATGAGAGAGCTAGAAGACTTATACATGGGCATGAAAATGTGACTGTCAATTACATACAATTTGAAGTATAACTAGCAAAACTCAAGCACATTAGTGTGCTTTGGCCCACCCTTTGAGTAAAACTGTTCAATGGAGTTCCTATTTTCTTTCCATTTCATGGGCGTTAAAATAAATTTTACTATACTATCACAGAATTTCAAGACAGTAGGTTAACAGATGGAATAGACCTTGAACTCTTAACAGACATCAGGGATTGGAAAGGTGGGAACAAATAAATTATAATGAAATCAATAGGAAAATGTAAGCCACTTTACAATTTTTCAAGAACCATCCATTCTGTAAATCAAAATAAATTTATAGCTGACCTTTAAGAGGCTAACAAGATTTTTTAATTTGGGACATGACTTGTGATTTCATGGTAGGAAGCTTCTGCCAATGTAGACTAGCACCTTCTCTGCAACTTACTGTTATAAAGTGCTATCTGAGGCCCTGAGATATGAGGTGACTTCTCCAGTGTCACATAGCTACTGTGTATCAGAAGTCAAGATATCACGTTACTTCTTGAATGATAGTTAACATTTTGTTGTTTTTTTCCTTTTCCTTAATCAGAGCCAAAGAAGACACTCTTTTTCTGCTATTTGTTTACAAATTATCCATCAGTAATAATTTCAATTAGCTTTCTCTCATAGCTTAATTGGTTCATTTTAAATGACCACCATTTATTAACACTAACCTGTCATACTATTACCTTCTTTCACTATTAACATCACTACTTAATCTTAACTTCTGAAAAAAACTATTCAATACCTCTCTTAATTCTCTGATTTGTTCAGATAGCCCTCCAATTTCAGAATAAGAAACATTCCCAGGGTCCTCATGAGACATATTGTAAACCAGTGGATCAACTTCTCTTGGCAAGTATCTGTAATGTTAAGATAGGTATATTTATTTTAAAGATACATTTTGTTTCAATCAACAGATGTTTTTTCAGGGAATCATTTATCTTATGATGAAATTACTAAAGGGATAATGGCTTTAAAATATACAAATAAATAGTAATTTAACTATTACATCCTCATTATGAGCTAGAATTCTGTAGATCCATTCATCAAGCATATATCAGTTTAAATAGTAATAATGCAAATTAGTAAAAAAGGAAGATCTATTTTTAAAAATGTGATCGAGATCATGAATTACTTTAGATGAAACTTCATTTCATGAAAATAAAAGGACATACAATATGGATTTTGAAGCCTACCTCATAATAGTTAGTGTAGTCATATCCAGAGCAACTCTTGTCCCTGGCTTCAGCTTACTTTTGTCAAGCTAATTTTAGAAAGTAAAAATGTGATTTAAAAAATTAAATCAGGAAAAAATAAATACAACAAAAGCTTACTTTTGTCAAGCTAATTTTTGAAAGTAAAAATGTAATAAAAAAACATTACATCAGGCAAAAATAAATACAACAATAAATTTTAGAAATAATTTCAATGTATCTCCCACTCTAAAGGGCAGCATAAAGTAGCTGCTAGAATGCCAGTGTCAGATTAAGAAAAATCTGAGTTCAAGCCTTGCCCCTGACATATACTGCCTATTTGACCTCTGAGAAATTTAGCTACTCAGTACTCCTGGAAATTCTCTAAGGCTAAAATGACAAATGGTTGCTGATAATTATTTTATAAAATACTAAAGGACTGCAAAGCACTTTACACATATTGTCTCATTTGATCCTAATAACTATGTGAGGTAGTGATGTAGGTGCTATTATTGCCTTCATTATACAGATAAGGAAATTTGCCCAACATCACATGACTAATATGTGTTCCTAACTCTAATTCTCTCTCCATTACCTCATGCTGCCTCAATCTGGATTAGTAAAATCAATTGCCTCAAAAAGAGTATCAATATGTAATGATGGGTCAGGGCAAAAATACTAATTCTCTACTTCCTATAAATATTAACTCCTTTCTACTACAAAAGCTGTACCAATGAAATAACTTTAATGGTAATAGCACAGAAATGACAAATCCCTCTCAACAAAATTCTTGAAAACTGAAGGATTTTTTTAAAGATTGTAGAGAAGGAATTAGAAAAAATAAAAGTACTAAATACTCTTTCCTTTGAACAACATTAATTACTATAGTATTTTAGTTACTGAATTTGAAAAAAAATAACTATTTCCCAGGAAAATTTTTTCTCTAAAGTAATATTTTGCAAAATGTAGTTAGATAAAAATGTATAGGTTTTCTCCTAAGTTGAATTTTTCAAAATCTTGCAATAAATCTTTTTTTTACCTTAAAATAAGACAAAATAGCATAAGACTGTTGCAAAGAACAAGACTGAAAATCCCTCACCTACTTGTATCATCTCCTACATTCCAAAGCCTAATAGCAGATTGTTTTTCCATTTGTAAACTGATTCTTTTTATCAGTTTGGAATATGGGACTATGGGACAGATAGAGAAATAGATAGTCCAAATGAATTGAAACTTTCTAGAAATTCTCTAATATAGCTCTTTTATATGTTTAGTAAATCTGGTGATGAGCTGAATGACAAAATTTTAAGAGATTTAAGCAAAAAGGCGTAAGGTGACAGAAAATTAACAAGAGAAGGACAAAGAAGAGAACTGAAGGACTAGAACAGAAGTTGAGGCGGAAAATGAAGCTGAAAAGACAGGTTAAGAGGTTCTGTAACATTTTATTACTTACATGAACTTGAATAAGTCATTCGGCCTTTCTAATTTCAGTTTCTAAGGTTTCTTTCAGATCTTAATTTGTGATCCTAAATTAAGGTGCAGCTAATTTTCATTTTGAATTTTGGGCTGCCTTTCTTCAGTTTGCTATTTTTTAACTTTTAACCCAACAGCACTCATATTAATTAGTGGAATCTGGCTTGTTCCAAGGTTCTGTATAATTTTTTCTGTCCCAACAGACCAAGTCCTATTGTAGCCCCAGGACTCCCAGATTGACAAAAACAGGGGTGATCAAGTATGGGTGTTTATGTGGTCATGAGGTCAGCTCAGGCCAGGGATTAGTACCCAATGTTGCCAAGAACGAATAAGGAAGTAAAGTGCTTTTTGGAAAATATGCAAAGCACTCTCCATATATATATATAATTTGAATTATTATCCAATTTTACAAGTGAGGAAACTGAAGCAGAGATATTTTGTGCCAGAGGAAGAATCTGAACCCAGTTCTTCCTGACTCGAAATTCAAAACCCTATCTTCTACGACACTGCCATTTCAAAGGGAATAGCTATTTAAATTATGGTAGGAGAAGAGGATATAGGATTCTTGAAAGCAACCTAGAGTAGAATAATGACAGGCTCCTAGCTAGACAAGGGCTAAAGGCTTTTAAGTGGAAAAAAGATAGAAGAGAATGCAGCACGATATAAAGGGTCAGTGCTGACTCTCAAGTCACGAGGACCTGGGTTTCTATGGTGCCTCATGTGATTATCAACTCTGACTCTGGGCAAGCCTCTCTGAGCCTCATTTTCCTCCTATACTAGAAGGTAAATAATGATACCTGTAGTACCTTACCTTCCTTCCAGTATTTACTATAGGGCTAAAATTTGATAATGTAAATAAAGCACTGTTAAAGTCTTAAGGTATTACAAAAATGTTGTTATAAAATAGGAAAAACAGAAACAGAGAAATTCTTAGGAAATGTACAAAAGAAAATTTATCCTTCCCCTTTACAACTGTGTACTTGGCATGGGGCCTGGAAGCCAGGACTGTGTGAGGGAAATTACTGGGTAAATTAGTTCACCAGAGTAGAACAGCAGCCAGAAAAATGGAGCAATGGAGTCAAGAATATCGAGAGACGAGGATGACAGGATGACTTCCCCTGCACTAGCCCCCTAGACAGCTCAGGCAAATTAAAAAGTATAGTTGACTCCAGAAAAGTCACATGTAAGAGTTAGGGGGTAGATAAACCCAAGGATCCCAGCTTTGGGGACAAGAACTCACTATTTGACAAAAATTGCTGGGAAAATTGGAAAACCCTATGGGAAAAATTATGTTTAGATCAATATCTTATACCCTATACCAAGATAAATTCAAAATGGGCAAATGACTTAAAATATAAAGAGTGAAATAAATAAATTAGGTGAACATAGAATAGTATACCTGTCAGATCTGTGGAAAGGAAGGAATTGAAGACCAAGCAAGAGATAGAGAATATTGCAAAATGTAAAATGAATGACTTTGATAATATCAAATTAAATAGGTTTTGTACAAGCAAAACCAATGCAAACAAAATTAGAAGGAAAACAACTGGGAGAATATTTTTATAACAAAACTCTCTGAAAAAGGTTTAATTTTCCAAATATATAAGGACCTAAGTCAAATTTACAAAAAATCAAGCCATTCCCAAATCGACAAATGAGACATGAATAGGCAGTTTTCACATGATGAAAGCAAAACTATCAATAAGCACATGAAAAAGTGTTCTAAATCCCTCCTGATTAGAGAAATGCAAATTAAAACAACTCTGTGAGGTACCTATCTTACATCTAGCAGATTGGCCAATATGGTAGCAAAGGAAAGTGATAAATGTTGGAGGGGATGTGCAAAATTGGGACACAAATACTCTGCTGGTGGAGTTGTGAAGTGATCCAAGCATTCTGGAGGGCAATTTGGAACTAAGCCCAAAGGGCTTTAAAAGAATGCCTGCCCTTTGATCCAGCCACACCACTGCTGGGTTTGTACCCCAAAAAGAGAATAAGGGAAAAGACTTGTACTTATAGCCACGCTCTTTGTGGTAGTAAAAAATTGAAAAGTAAGGTGGTGTCCATCGATTGGGGAATGGCTGAACAAATTGTGGTATATGCTGGTGATGGAATACTATTGTACTCAAAGGAATAATAAACTGGAGGAATTCCATGTGAACTGGAATGACCTCCAGGAATTGATGCAGAGTGAAAGGAGCAGAGCCAAAAGAATATTGTACACAGAGATGGATACACTGTGGCACAGTCAAATGTAATAGACTTTTCTACTAGCAGCAATGCAACGTCCCAGGACAATCCAGAGGAACTTAGGAGAAAGAACACTATCCACATCCAGAGAAAGAACAGTGGAAATGGAAATGCATTAGAAAAATATGTGATCAATCACGTAGTGCATTAGGGAAATGACTGGGGCTTTGATGTTAAAGGATCACTCTATTGCAGATATGAACAACATGGAATAGGATTTGAATAATGATACATGTATAATCCAGTGGAACTGGTTGTCGACTTCAGGAGGGGGGAGGAAAGAAGGGGGGGGAGTCATGAATCATGTAACCATGGAAAAATATTCTAAATTTAAAAAAAAGGAAAAAAAAGTTAGGGGGCCAAGAATAGGTTTAATAAACTGAGGCCAGGGCAGATTTTGGTTTCTTTACTCCATTTGTGGTGCTGACTGAACTGACTGCGAGTGTAGCTAGAAGGCCCATTATGTTGGTTTTAGGATAGCAAGATAAATGCAGCAATAAGAAAAGTACCTTTTATATCTCTCTCCTATTTTTTTGCTTTTTCCTTCTACTACTTTTGATTTAATATAATTATTAATTAATCATTATGGTATATGAGTGTAAGAGAATATATTATGCCATAAAAATGATGAAATTAATGGCTGTAGAGAAAATTAGGAACACTTTTAAGAACTAATGTAGACTAAAAGAACAATTTAGATGATAACAAAATACAGAGAAAAACAACCTTGAAAGAATTTTACAACTCCAAATGAAATAATAATGAACAAGTCCAAAGTAATTTAAGATGACACAAGTTATTCACAGAGAGATGTACATTTTCAGACATGATTAATAAAGGAATTTGTTTTGCCAGACAATGCAAGCATGTACTGAGGGCTTTATTCTCAGGTTTTAAAATCTTTATTCAAATAGGAGAGTGGAGAGATGTTGAGAATATCTGAGAGATTTTTGAGTAATTATTATTATTTTTTAAACCCATACCTTCTGTCTTAATATTAATTCTAAGACAGATGAGTGGCAAGGGCTAGACAATTGGGGTTGAATGACTTGCCCAGGGTCACACAGCTAAGACATATCTGAGGTCACATTGGAAGCAGGTTGTCCTGACTCCAGTCCTAATGCTGTTTCCATCGTGCTACCTAGTTGCCCCCAGATTAATTACTAGAAGGATATTTGTGCAACATTTATTTCAGTATAGAAAATAAAATAAGTAGAACATTTTTTCTTTCACACATCCCCATGTAAATAAACAGGAGAGTATCGAATAGGCATTAAGGATTAAGTAGCCTCAGACATCTCCTAGCTATATGACCCTGGGCAAGTCATTTGAAGCCTTTACTGCTCTTCTGCCTTGGAACCAATACAAAGTATTGATTCTAAGACATAAAGTAAGGGTTTTTAAAAAAGAATTAAAAAAAAAAAAAACTATGTTGTCTTCTTGGCACTGATAGGTCTGGAACTTTTGGGGGCAGCTGGGTATCTCAGTGGATTGAAAGCCAGGCCTAGAGACGGGAGGTCCTAGGTTCAAATCTGGCCTCAGACACTTCCCAGCTGTGTGAGTGGGCAAGTAACTTGACCCCCATTGCCTAGCCCTTACCACTCTTCTGCCTTGGAGCCAATACACAGTATTGACTCCAAGACGGAAGGTATGGGTTTAAAAAAAAAAAAAGATAGTCAGTTCCCCTTCTTCAAAAGAGGTCACTAATGAAAAACTAGGTGAAACTGTTGGGAATGAGGATTATTGGTTTAGATGGCTACTGAAGTACTTTCAAAATCTTAAAAAAGGATTTAATGACAGAATCTTTAAGTTAGTTATATCTTATTGTTTTCAAATGACAAATAAAGTAAAATCTTTTTAAAAGATATTTGTCTTTGTTATTAGATCTAGGATTATAGCTTAATGACAATATACCATATGGGAAAAATTTGGATTGTGAACTTAAGAAACGTTATTTTCTTAAATGAAAGAATTTATAATCTTAAAATACAAGTTCTTATTCCATTAAGACAATGTCCTTTCATTTGTCTGATGGCACTGTGGTTTCACTAGTGTTAACAATTTAATAGAAAAATTCAGTGTGTACAGTGGTTACAAAGTGACAGTCCTAGAAGAGACAGTCCTAGAAGACTAAAAACTATTCCATCTATGACCCAGCATTATGGTCAAGAATGGGGTAAGCCTAGGACTCACCTACTATAATAATAAACTCTAATTCGGAGATGGCCAAAGTGGGTGCTACCACCCCCTGGTGGGTGCTGCAGCGATCCAGGGAGGCGGTGATGGCCACAGGTGCATTTATCTTTCCCATTAATTGCTATTAAAATTTTTTAAAAATTAATTTCCAGGGGGCTAAGTAATATTTTTTCTGGAAAGGGGGTAGTAAGCCAAAAAAAGTTTGGGAACCACTGCAATTGGTCACAGAATTTTTTTTACAAAAGCTTGCCTGGCAATGTTACTCCCTTACAAAAACTTCGGTGGCTTCCTATTACTTGTAAGATCAATTTTAAACCCCTCTGCATGGCATTTAAGGCTCTTTCCTACCTGGCTCCTTCTCAACTTTCCCAATCTTCTTATATTTCACTTGCCTCTCATGGTAATGTGCAGCATCCTAACTCCTACTCCCATACAAGTTAAGCTAGTTTTTCTAGAAAAGGTATTTAATAAATCCTTCAGACTTGGCTGGCTCAGGGGACTAAAGGCTTAGGCTACTGCATAATGAGCTTCAGAGGCCTTCCATCTGATGGTTGGCTGGTGGATCACAAAGAGAAACTAAAGCAAGGAAGTTTTACTCAGTTGGATCAACTAATAGTATCCTCGATTGTCTATGCTTACTGAATATCCTCCTGTGGCTGAGTGAATTTCTTTTTACTAACTGTTGAATGACCTATGATTGTTTCATCAAACCTAAACTACCAGGGCATAGGCCTGAGTCAGGCACATGATGATGTTGGAAAGGGGCGTAAAAGGGGAAAGAAAAGAGAGATGGTCCTTTCCTTAACCCTTCCCACTCCTGGGAAAATCATAGAGTAAATTGCCTGTGGTCATGAAACACAAAGTGAAGATGAACATCTTACAGAGAATTCTGGTAAACTATCTTTTAAACCCACCTGCTACCTGTTGCTGTTCCTGGGCTACCAGATGGTAACAAGCCTCCTTATTCTATGGATTTTCTCAGACTCAGTTTCCTTTCAAAGAAACCAGGAGGAATTAAAATTTTAGGGGGGAGAACCGAAAGCAATGATTTTCACTGACATATCTTAAGAATTAGACTTGTTCTGCCTTACTAGAATTGTCCTGTTAATGGTCATTATCAATCAAGTGCCTCAGAAGAAGCCTTCCAAAAGAAGGCCCCACTCAGCTTTGAGAATCATATTTTAGGTGAAAGGGGAAAGAACTGTTAAATTTTGAATAGCTTTTTAGAAATTACAAAGCAGGGGGCAACTGGGTAGCTCAGTGGATTGAGCCAGACCTAGAGATGGGAGGTCCTAGGTTCAAATCTGGCCTCAGACACTTCCCAGCTATGTGACCCTGGGCAAGTCACTTGACCCCCATTGCCTATCCTTACCACTCTTCTGCCTTGGAGCCAAAATACAGTACTCATTCCAAGATGGAAGGTAAGGGTTTTTAAAAAAAAAGAAAGAAAGAAAAGAAATTACAAGGCAACTAAATAGGTAGGTAAGTAGTTTGTGCTATGATTGTAGAATCAAACCAAACAGCTGAAAATGGCAAGAGGGACCTCAACAGTGAATATAAACCAAGACTTGTCTAATAAGATCGCTGAAGAAATTGTAAGGTTTTTGTTTTCTCTCCCTAATTTGGCACTTATGAAACCAAAAGGAATTCTACTATATGGCCTTGTTTTGAATCTTTAGTATAAACCACAGGGGAAAAATTGAAAATTATCCTTTTTCCCCTGTAGTTTATACTAAAGATTCAAAACAAGGCCATATAGTTGAAAAAAAAACAGAGAAACATGAGAGGACAAGTGACTTGGTGCCGAATGAAGTAAGCAGAATCAGGAAACCAACATCTATGATGGCTAGAATAATGGGAACGAAAATAATCATGATCAAAATTATAGCTAATTTTAATATAGCTTACTACGTGTCAGGTACTATGCTAAACACTTTACAATAATTATCTCATTTGGTCCTCAAAACAATCGTGGGAGATAGGCACTATTATTATCCTCATTTTACAGTTGAGGGAAGTGAGGCCAGTGGCAGCTAAGAGACTTGCCTAGTGTCACACAGCATAGTAAGTGCCCAATTTGAACTCTGGTTTTCCTGTCTTCTGGCCAACTAGTATATGCACTGGGCAACCCAGCTGAAAAGAATATTGAAAGGAAGCTGAAATGTATAAAATTGTAAAAGCTGATTTTCTTAGGAAGGTTGAGGACTTGTGGTACAGAATGTTGCATACACTGTCAGATAAGGTTCTGCTCAATTGTATTTTTAGGTTGCACAGAAACACTGTCAGGGTGTTTTAATTAAGGGAGGAGAAAAATGTGTAAATAACTGCTAAAAGCATCAATACAATTTTAATTATAAATAAATAGCAAAGTAGTTAATTGAGAAAAAAAAAAGGAATTGAGGTTGTAGACAAATGTATGAATTGCACCCTTGTTAATTTGCAGAGAACAGGCAGGGGTACTACATCAGTTTTAAAAGATTCTGCTTTCACTCTCCACTACTGATCTTGGGGCTCAGGTGCTCTTTCCTACCTTGCTACATAGGTGAACCTGAGCTGGGCGATTTTAATTTTTTGGTGGTAGTCTTTTGAGTTCAAGATGTCAGGGGATCTTGTGTATTTCAATGAGGTCCAACTGGCAGTAGAAGTAATTTCTTTCTTTTTTTTTTTTAAACTCTTACCTTCTGTCTTAGAATCAATACTTTGTATTGGTTCCAAGGCAGAAGAGCAGTAAGAGCTAGGCAAGAGGAGTTAAGTGACTTGCCCAGGGTCACACAGCCAGGAAATGTCTGAGGCCAGATTTGAACCTAGGCTTTCTGTCTCTAAATCCACTGAGCCATCCAGCTGCCCCAGTAGAAGTAATTTCTGTACTGAACAGTATGACCACTGACAGGAAGGGAAATCCAAGCCCTAACATAATTGGCCAGACATCTGGAAATTCCTGAGCCATGTGGGACTGTGGTGCATGACTTCATCAACTATGGCAAATCGTTAAGGGATAAGCTGATGTACCAGAGCCAGCATAGGAGAGTAGGCTCCAGAAGTAGAAGCCCCCATGTACATTCAGCATTAGGAGGGTAGTGGAAGTACTGGCCTACTGCCTCTTTTCTTAGAGAGAATATCATAAAGGGTGTAGTCAGGCTCAAGTTCTAAGAGCCCAACAATATTCAGATTTATGGCAACATTTTATCTGAAAAAAGGAAACAAAAGCTCAGGTTCTACTCAGTTCTACTCTTTCTCAGTTTCCAACCCCAGCATAGGGAGTAGCAGTTGACCTTGGCAGAGAGGATAAACAGACAAAGCAGAATGTTCTCCAGCAGCAGCAGATAAATGGGGTGGAGGTGTCAAAGAACAAATCATAGAAACAATCACTGATTTCATAGAAGAAAATGACAATGAGGAGACAACATATCAAAATTTATGGGATACCGCCAAAGTAGTAATCAGAGGAAAATGTATATCCCTAAATGCCTATATATCAATAAAACAGAGAAAAAATAGATTAATGAATTAGACATACAACAAAAAAATCAAATTAAAAATCTCCAATTAAAGACTAAATTGGAAATCCTAAAAACCAAAGGAGAAATTAATAAAATTTAAAATTTAAAAAAATAAGACTAGGAGCTAGTTCTATGAAAAAAAAAACAACAAACAAATAAAATAGAGCATTGGTTAATTTGATTTAAAAAATGAAAAAAAAAAAAAAAAAAAAAAGAATCAAATTACCAGTATCAAAAATGAAAAGGGTGATTTCATCTCTAATGAAGAAGAAATTAAAGCAGTTATTAGGAGCTATTTTGCCCAATTTTATGACAATAAGTCTGATAATCCAGGTTAAATGAATTATTTCCAAAAATATAAATTGCCTCGATTAACAATAGAAAACTTAAATAATCCTATCTCAAAAAAATGAATTGATTAAGCCATCAATGAACTCCCCAAGAAAAAAATCCCAAGGGAAGGCTTGGAGGAGACTAAGTGATGGTATTGTTGGGCTTTCTTTCTGGCAAGAGGAGATAAAAATGTCTACCTATCCCCTACAAAAAAGAAGCATTTCCTTAGTGCCTTCAAATGGTACAAGGAGTTTGTATTATATTATTCTCATCCAGGGGGCTCCCAGGGAGAGAGAGAAAATCTGGCTGGTGAACTAGGGATTACCAGGTATTGGTACAAGGCAACTATCTCTGATCAGTTATAAATACTAATGACTATGCATGAAGTGTCAACATTTGTGTGATGTTGCTGTGCTGCTCTGGCTTATGGTGACCGTTACTATATTGAGAGAACTACTATAATTTGCAAATACTGTTACCACCTACCACATGGATTGTACTCAATAAATAGGTCACTTAAACTTGTGAACTGGGAACTGTTGTATTATTTTATTTTTGATTTGTTTCTGTTTTAGGGTTTTTCCCCCCTGCCTAATCAGTATCAGGAGTCAGGAGTAACCAATAATGTCCCCCAAAGTCCTCTAGATCTTATTACCAAGGGATGGAGTGTGGTAGATGAAGTATTCTAACCCCTAACCTCATGGCAGTTAGGTTAGTTTTTCCCTTAAGAGGTATTGAGACCATCCTTGAGATTTGGCTGGTGCAAGTAACTAAAGGCTAAAGCTATTAACATCTTTCTTATCACTCAAGTACAAAACAACCCCAAAAATGTCTCCACTGTTATGACTAAGAAAATATTTTGCTAACTGCTGAATGACCCATAAATGTCTCATTTTATTCTACTATCAAACCTGAACTTTTTTAGGATAGTAGAGTCAAGTTTAGCCAAGAATGCCTCCACATCCAGCAATTTCACAGTACTAATCTACTTGCTACTCATATACAACACTCCATCTTTTAACTCTATACCTTTGCATAGATGAGGGAAAGAAAATGCTTTCCCTTATCACTGCCTCTTAGAATCCTTAGTTTCTTTTATGACTCAATTTAAGTGCCATCTCCACTCCTGGTCCATCAGTGCCTTCCCCTCCAAGGTTACCTTGTGCCATCTTTGTATGTCATTTACACCCTTATGTAGTACATGTTATCTTTCTCAATGCAACACAAGCTCCTTGAAAGCAAACAATTTTGTTTCATTTTTGTCTTTGTATCCCTAGCACTTAGCATAATGTCCGGCACATAGTAGGAGCTTAATAAAGAACTGATGATTGATTCCTAAAGTTTCTTCACTTAAGTGTGTCTTCATTAATCACCTTTATAAAATTATCACACGCCATGATGATAAAAATGTCTACCTGCATTTTTCACTCTTTAACTACTATTTTTCAACGGTAAAATGCTCCAACAAGAGAATTATAAGTTAATTTGGTAACTAACACAAAGAACTGAACTAACACCTTTAATAGCAATCTTTCTAAAATCAAAATCCTAAGCTACTAGATTTCCCCAAATGTAGCTTCTACTGAGCTACAGTCCTTTCTCTTAAAAAAGAAAAAGGTTGGGTCTCTGAGACCTTCATTCAAGAAGCACTGAAAAAGTGCTAATATAATATGCAAAGCCTTGGGTAAAGTAAGAACAAAACAAAAACAATCCTACCCTCAAGGAACTTACATAATACTAGGGGAATATCACATACATAAATAAGAACTAAGTACAAAATATGAAGTAGTTGAAGCAATACAGCACTAACAAATGTGGAATGGAGGACAAGGTCTCAAGATAGATCAGGAAAGAATTTAAGTCCTAATACCCAGATTTGAAGGAAGCATAGGAGATTTTTTTTTAAAGGTAGAAATTAGTAGAAAGTACATTTTAGGAATGAAAGATAGGCTATGGAAGCACAAAGGCACAGAGGTGAGGTGATGGAATATCACACATGGAGAACAACTAAGAGGCCAGTTTGTCCAGAACGTTGTGTGCACAAGAGAAAGTAAAATGAAATAAGACTTGAAAGATAAGTGGGAGCCATATAGTAGAGGCCTTTAAATACCAAACAGAAGAGCTTGCATTTTATCATAGAAACAACAGAGCCCCTGAAGATTTTTAACAAGGAAAGTGACAAAAGAAAAAATATAAATGAAATTACTGGAATTAGGAAGAAGAAGGTGATGGATATAAAATGTTGTAGAGACATATGTGGCAAGTCCTGATTGGATGAGTCTAAGAATAAGATTAAGACAAATTAGAATATGAGCAAGTTTGCAAACCTGATTGATTTTAAGGACAGCAGTACTCATCAACAGAAATAAGAGTTAAGTCAGGGTAAAAGTTGGCGATTTTGGTAAAAAGCAGTTCAAAAGGGAGTTATTGATGTGGCACTCAGAGAGAATAAGAGCGAATCAATATGTACATCTGGGAGACAACTGTGCAGAGATCACTGTACCCATGGTAACAGATAAAAGAGAAAACTGTCCATAACAAAGCACTGGAATATATACTTACATTTAGAGGAAGGGACATGTAGCACTATAAAGTAGGATACATTTTAAAGAACAGTTACAGTTGGGAAGAGAATCAAAGTACTGTGTAATTAGAATTTTGCTCCCCAAAACTCTTTCCTAGCTTCCCATGTTCCTTTTCACGTTACATGTTAACATAGGGAGGATATTAAGTTTTGCGTAGCTCCATCCTCTCTCACTTTTCCCCTGATTACGGCTGGGAAAACTGGCTTTACTCAGGCTTTTACTTTTGTTCTTGTATTTTTCTTACTTCAAGTGATTATTACAAATCTTACAAAATATAACACTTGGAATTATTGGATATTAATTTTAATCTTACATTTTCTTTATAAAAATTGAAGGAATTGCCTCCTCAGTGGGTAGAAGGAGGGTTAAAAGGAGGGAGAAAATTTGAAACTCAAAATTTAAAAGTGAATGTAAAAAAAAAGTAAATAAAAGATTAAGGAAGTATCCAGAAGAGATATGGTCAGTAGTATCAAGTTCCTGAGAAGTTAAGGATTAAGACTGTGAAAAAATCTTCAGATTTAGCAACTAACAAATTGCTATAATAATCTTGAGACCAGTTTTAATGTACTAGTGGGGCCACAATTCAGATTTCACAAAGTCAAGAAGTGGAACAGAAATGAGAGCAATAGCTTCCCAAAGTGAACAATAAATTTAACTCCAATGAGTTGTATAAACCTTAACACTGCTTTGAAACACAGTACAGGGAATTAAGAAACTTGGGTTTAAATCCTGACTCTTCCAATAATTTGCTGTCTAATTTTGAATGTCATCTAATGCCTCCATGACTTAAGTTTCCATATCTAAAAAAGAAGCTCTAAAATCTTATTATTTCTAAACTTAATGAACTGATACATGAATACCTGGTCAAATAAGAAAAAAGGTAAAACCAAATTACCTGACGCCGACAACCCACAACATATCTTGGTCCATTTGTTGCTTTAACAATGACTAGAAAAGGAAAAACAAGTGAAAGTCATTATTTAAAAGATATCTGCAAGAATCAACTTGGAACAATAATCCTAAAGTCACTAAAATTGTGCATACACTTTCATCCTTAAATCCTTAGTAGGCATATAACCTAAAGATGTTTAAAAAACTAAACCTGAAAAAAGTTTTCCTTATATGTACAAAATTATTTATGATAGCATTTTTTGTCATATGAAAGACCTGAAAATAAAGAAGGTGTCCATTAACTGGGGAATGGCTAAATAAATTCTGATATATAAAATGTAATGGAATATTATTTTGCTATAAACAATAATGAAAGGGATGTGATGCAGAATTAACTGAACAAAACCAAGAAAAAATTTATATGTCAACTATAACACTAAAGGATAACCATGAAATATTTTAAAACTCTGATCAAAGTAATTACAACTCCAAAAGACTAATGATGAATGATGTTTTTCTCTTTTGAGAGAGAAAAGATGCAGGAATCAAATGATATGCTTTCAGAGTAACCAACACAATATAAAGCAAATTTATTTTGTTTGATTATACACATTTGTTACAAGGAAGAAGTGATGGTCATGGGGGAAAAAAGAAGATGTTAAAGAAACATTTCAAAAAATATACATTAAAAAACAGAAGGAAATTCAGAAAGGGTATAAACCAAAAGGATATTCTTGTTAATATGTTAAATTTGAAATACAAACAAAAAACCCCCCACAAAAAAAAAAAAACCCAAGCTATATGTGGTACAGTTTCAAATAAAATCCTCTTTTTCTGACCATGTTTGTGATTGTCAAGTAAACAATATAGACATACACATATCTGTGTTGCTCTTGTTGTTTTTAAAAAAACATCCTTACCGTCTGTCTTAGAATCAAAGGCAGAAGAGTGGTAAGGGCTAGGCAATGGGTATTAAGCAACATGCCCAGAACCACAGCTAGGAAGTATCTGAGGCCAAATTTGAAACCGGGACCTGTCTCTAGGCCTGACTCAATCTGCTGAGCCACCTAGATGCCCGCTATGTTATGTTTTTTTTAAAAGACATCTTCAGGAGGGAATGTTGTTTTATTTGAATCCTACAAATTAAAAAGGACAATTCAGAAGCCACTAGTTGAAGGAAAATTTAGCTTGTGAAATTATTCTATTTTACTCTTTGATACAAGTATACCTCATTTTATTGTACTTGGCTTTATTGTGTTTTGCAGATCTAAAAAAATAAAAACAAATTGAAGGTCTGTGGCAACCTGGAGTTCTCACGAAATTTCAAACTTTTTCATTATTATTAGATCTATCATAATGATCTATGGTCTTTGATGTTACTATGGCAATTATTTTGGAGCTCAATAAATTGCACCCATATGGGACGGTGTTGTATGTATTCCGACCATTCCACCAAACAGCCATTCCCTCATCCCTCTTCGCTGAGACAATATTGAAGGACAACACATTAACTTAGTTGATAAAGCAACTGTAGGATTGAGAAAATTGACTCCAATGTTAAAGAAGTTCTACTGTGATTAAAATGCTATCAAACAGCATTATATACTACAGAGAAATCTTTTTTAAAAAAGCAATGTGGTATATAAACATTGTTTTCTTATTTTAAGAAATTGCTATAGTCACCTCAGCGTTCAGTAATCACCATCCTAAGTTAGTGGCCTCTGACACAGAAGCATGACCTTCCACCAGCAAAAAGATTTAAGACTTGCTAAGGGTTCAGATGATAGTTAGCAGTTTTTAGCAATAAAATCTTTTAAAATTAAGATATGTACATTGGGTTTTTTTAAAGATATGATACTATTACATACTTAATAGATTACTTCCACATGCCCTGGGAAACAAAAAAAATTCCTGTGACTTGCTTTATTTCAGTAGTCTGGAACTAACTCCAAAATATCTCTAAGGTGTATACCTGTCTCTTTTAAAGGAAAAGCTTATTTTTGTATGTATTTTGTCCATCTACTTACATTTTTCTTCTGTTAACTGTTTAAGTACTTCACCCACAATCTACGAGAGAAAATAAATGTTGTTATTTACTGTAATTACCTGCAGTAGCCAAAACTACAACCCAAAATCAACAATTTACCTGCCCAACACTTTGTAAGGCCTTCAGATCATTTTCAGATTTTTCATATTGCTTGGTAAGCTCTTTCAGCTGTTCTCTTACTGAAATAGAATTAGTATGTTAAACAAGTTGGAAATTGTATATTAAATATTTTCAGCTTTCTTTTTATTAAAATATAAAGCATTTTCATTTATTAACAATATATCAAATTTCTTATTAAAATATTCCAAGATTATACAGAGAAAAGTTTATTCATTTAAGGTCATTTAAAGCTGTTTCTCATGAGTGGTTGTTGATTTTAAGTCAAAAGACAATCTTACATCCAAAGGCTATCTGATTGATGGTCTTATGCTAAAGGATTTTCTCAAGGACGGTTATTTACATATACTGACATAAGATAGTTTTCATGTCTCCAACTAAAAATATTTTTCCTCTTGATCATTACATGACCCAAGCACAAGATTCTAATATTTGGATCAAATTAGCCCAAATAATCAAAATATAATTTTGCTAAAATGCTCATATCCCTTTCATTTAGAAGATGAAAGGCGGACAAAAAAGTTTGGTGCATTTGGTGGTTAACAAGGGCCACAAGTTTTGTTGGTATTTTCACATACATGTTACATTTCTTTATCCGAGCTCCGAAGTGTTCCCCCTCCGCTCTGGCGTTTCAATCCCAGAGCTTCCCTGCCTAAAGCCCTCCTGTTCACGGCCCCTTCGGGCCTAGGGTAAGAGCCTCTCTTTTAGGAAACAAAGTCGTCCTTAGGCCCAGCCACCTCCACCACTATACTTGGCTTTCAACTGCAACAGGATAGGGCCTTTCATCCTTCTTCCCTCCTAAAGTGGGCCTCCCCTGTGCCCCCGAGGCTCAGGCCGCGCCACCCAGGCCGCACCCGGCGGCCACGGCTGCGGGCTGCCAAGGCTCAGGGCGCGATGACAAAGCGCCTTCTGCTACAACCGATATCTTGTGGTTCAAGAGACTCCCCAGCAAGGCGGCTTCCTCTCGGCAAAGGGAGGTAAAGGCAAAGGGGTCAAAACGTCTGTACAAAGGTAGAGCGCTTACATTCTTTGAGGCGTCCATCGATTTCCTTGTGCTCTAGCAGCTTCTTACGGTAGTCCTGAAGAGCCTTATCTCTCGGGTCCGCCATGATGAGAAGACGCCTCTCATAGGGGATGCTGGGAATGTCCATGGCCGCTGGGGCGGGGGGAG
>NC_058131.1:434020630-434049976 GCF_016433145.1 Gracilinanus agilis
TTCGCCCCGCCCCCTACCCAATTCCCCCACCCCCATTTCCTCTTCCCCCACCCCACCATGTCCCACCCTCTTTCCCAACAGGCACTTCGGCTTCCAACCCGCTGGCAAGACGCCTCCACCTGCGGAGTGGAGCAGCCGGCCTCCATACACACCGTCCCCTGTTGGTAAGGGCTGGAAAGAGCGAGGAGTAGCTCCTGGGCTTTCTGAGGCTTCAAATACAGCCCGATTCCTCCAGCTGGAAAAAAGGGCTTTGAGTTAATACTGATTTTAAAAAATAATCAGAGAAACAAAGAATGATTTCCGAAACATGTTCGGAATGCCAATTATCACTGCATAAAACCTATTTTTCAAGAGCTCACAACTCTATAATAGTAGTTGATAGCTCCATTTCTGAAACTTAGGATTTCCCCCCATTGTACACAGCTTATATCATTACTGGTTTTTATGAAATTTCTAAGAAATCAGTATAAGTCAGTCATCCTGAAAGTTAATTAGCTGTCATTTGGGCTGTAATAATAACAGTATCTATCTAGCACTTGCTTGCAAAGCACATTGCATACAATAGTACCCTCCCTCCCTAACCAGCCATGGATCTGAGGGGAAGTGCCCTTCATAGATCCAGGTCTGTGTTTCTAAAATTGCATTTCCCTTTCCCCACTCCACGATTGTTTATTCTATAGTCAGTCACAGAATGCAGTTGTGGCTTTGTTGTGTCCATTTGGGATTTTCATTGCAAAAATACTGGAGTGGTTTGCCATTTTCTTTTCCAGCTTATTTTACAGATGAGGAAACTGAGGTGATCACGGTTAACTGGCTTGCCAGAGTCACACAGTAAGTGTCTGAAGCCACATTTGAATTCAATAGGAGTCTTTCTGATTTCAAAGCCTGGTGCTCTATTCACCTTGAGACATAGCTGTCCAGGATATAATTAGCTCAAAACAGAGTCATGGTAGGAAAAATAGCAACAAAGCATCTTCTTCATAAACCTGGGAGAGATATATAAATATAAATGGCATCAGTAGGAAGAATGGCCACTCAGAATTCATTTTGGAAAAGCACATAAGTAGGAAACATGTCACTAAAACAATTTACACCTCTAATGCCCACTAAAATCTCTCCTCCCCTGATGTTTCATCATGTCTTCACTCTGTTCTCCAACAGGCCCCTTGAGGCTGCTCCTGTACAGGGCATATGGCTCAAATGTTTAAGCACAGCCTCCACTATCTCCAACTTCAGTCTTAGCTGAAATCATGACCTAATCTACTAAGAATTTTTTAGGAAGAACCAGAATTCATACTCTAGGACGACCAGCAATCCCAGTTTCAGGCCTGCCATCTCCTGAGCAGAATTCCAGCATCAGGCACCAACCTTTTAATTTCTCTTGCCAATTTGACTCTTCTCTTTATTTGACACTACTTGGCACTGACAGTGGTGAGGTAGGAGGAAAGAGAAAGAATCCTCCCTCCCCTGCTGCTGACTCTGTGAGGCACAACAGAAAAATATGAAAAACAAATTCTCACCTCAGAGCTGACCCCTGATTTTTTAAAGTCCACCACAGGCATGCCTGATGTTACAGCCATCCAATGGCTATATTTCTCTTTCTATTCCTAGTCAATGTTCTATAATTCTGTCAGGTTTATTAAATAATTTTTTCTTACTTTGTGGCTGGGTTATTTAGGAAGCTTCTTTGTACTCTGGTTAGGAAAACTAAACACTTTGCTTATAGGTAACCCTAGCTTCAATAACCCCAAGGACTTGGATTCTGTTACTATATCTTTAATAGTGAATGGAATCTTGGGGAGTTACTGTTTATCTGTTATCTATGAGAAGTCTATGGGATGACACTCAGTTTAACTCTCATTCTGGAGATGCTGTTAACTGTGATGCTTGTGGAGGACTCTGAAGACAGAATAAAGACTTCTTGAGACTATGAAAATGAGTCTGAAGAGATACTTCTTTTGAGGACTGATTTTAATTTAGCTCACAAAAAATACTATGAAACAAATTCTTGATAAAAGACTTTAGCATTGTGATAGGGTTAAATACTGGAATCCAACTTCAGGAGCAGGGGGAAGAGGAAAGACTTTATAACACATTCTTCTTACTTCTCAACCTCTGGCATTTAACTTCTAATTTTATCATTCAACTGAAACTGCTCTCACCAAAGTCACTTCTAACCCACTAACTATATGTGTAATTTTAGATTTCCAATAAGAATTAGAAAAGTGATTCTGGCTATGTCCTTCCTGTCTCCCAAAAGATACATTACATACAATTATTTGTGTGTTATATTGTTTGTTACAGTTATATAATGCCATATAATCAGTACCCTTGATCTTTTTTAAGGCTAGAAGATTATAGGGGACAGGAACAGGACAGGACAGGAGAGGAAGCTTATGAGAATAGAGGTTTGTTCAGTTTATTTAATTTTTAATAAACTAAAGAAAGACTAAGGACTAACTAATTAGAGGGATGTTGCAATTTTAGTAATTTATGGGGGAATGTAAGAACATAGCCCTTGCTTATCTTAGAAACCAGGATGAGAATTAATGTAACAATCAAGTAGCAGGCAAAAGAGATATAGTCATCCCTAAAACCTGTCACAGAGTGTTCATAGCTCCTAAAAACCTGCTACATGTACATTACATATCCTCTTAACAATTCTTTTGTAATGCTTATGTAATGCCCATTCTCTTTTTTTTCCCCTGGCTTTGCCAAAGAAGTCACCTTTCTCTTTGCCAAGGCCCACCCTACTATTTGAACCCTTGGCCCTATCTCTTCCTATCTCCTTGGCAGACTGCCCCATTATCATTTCATTCTTCTTTCTAATTTCCAAACCCTTCTAACTCCTTGACTAACTCCTTCCTTGGTGTCTACAAATATGCCCAGGTCTCCTCTGTCCTTAAAAATAAACAAAAACCAAACCCTTACTTGATCCTATTTTCTCTCTTTTTTTATCCTATTTCAGGGTGTGGGATGTGGGGATACTTATACTCCTTTCATCTTACTCACTTCTCAGGCCCTGGCATCTAACTTCTGACTTTATCACTCAGCTGAAAATACTCATACCAAAATTATTTACAATCTCTTAAATACCCAATCCAGTATTCTCATCTTTACGTGTAGCATTTGACTACTTGATTGCCCTCTTTCTTGCTTTTCCAAACACTTCTTTCTTAGTTTTCCTCTTATCTTACTCCATTACTAATCATCATCCATATCTTGCTAGGGACCATACTTTAAGACTGTCCTGCATTCTTTCCTAGTGACCTCATCACTAGGAAACCTCATCAGCTTCCATTGATTTAATTATTTCTTTGCAGATGATGTGTGTCCACATATGTGTGTAAGTGGATAATTCTGGACTCATATCAGTAACTGCTTGCTTTTTAGACATATCCCATAGATGACCTATAAACATGGTAAAGACAAAACAGAACTCTAAATCTTTTCTCCTAAATCAGTTCTCCCTAACTTTCTTATTTCTGATAACTGGCATTGGTTCCAAGGCAGAAAAGTGGTAAGAGTAAGGTAAAAGTGATTTGTCCAAGATCACTAGGAAGTGTCTGAGGCCTGATTTGAACCTAGGACCTCCTGTCTCTAGGCCCTCCCACCATATTTTCAAATGGGTCAAAGTTCATCATGGCTGATCAATCCTGCCTCTTTAATCCTTTCAAGTTCTTTCAAAAGACAAAAAGTTCCAGCTCAGTGTGATAGTTTGGGGGGCTGGAAGTAACCTTAGCTCGGAAGCAGGTTTTTTCAGTCTGAGGTTGGGAGGATAAGGGGAACAAAAATATGGAAAGCAATCTGAAGGAATTCAAGTAGCAAGGAACCACATAGGAGTTCTACTACTTTACAAATGAGGAGACCTTGGAATTCAGTATCCCAAATGGCAAAAGGTATAGTCCTGTAATCAAGAATAAATGATCCAGAAAAAAATGAATGTAATCCCTAAAGGGAGAAAAAATGGGCCTTTGAATAAAATAGGAGACATTCAAGCATTTCTGCTAAAAAAAAAACAAAACCCTAGAGCATTTTCAAAATTGTGAAATGCAAATATAGGAATCAAGAGAACCATAAAAGGCAAATAAGTTTAAATATATCAAAGCGGGGCAGCTGGGTAGCTCAGTGGATTGAGAGTCAGGCCTAGAGACAGGAGGTCCTAGGTTCAAATCTGGCCTCAGACACTTCCTAGCTGTGTGACTCTGGGCAAGTCACTTGACCCCCATTGCCCACCCTTACCACTCTTCTGCCTTGGAGCATGCAGAAGGTAAGGGTTTAAAAAAATAAACAAACAAATAAATATATCAAAGGGGCTATGCAAGGATGAATTTACATTCTAACAGTGATATAAGAAACAAATGTCCTCTTAGGAACTTCATATCACCAAGCATAGGAGTTTATTAAAATGAAAGTAATAAGAATGATTTTGTTATGTTTTATTGATCTTTATAGATGAAAGAAAAATAGAAAAGAAAGGGTATAACAGGGGAAGGAAACTTAACTATCTCACAATCTAGTTGTATAAGTAGAAATTTCTATAAAGAGAGGGAGGAGGGAGGAGGCATCACTTGAACCTTTCCCTCTAATTAGAAAAGATCACACATGCAAAAAATTTGTGTAAAAGTAAATGCAACTTAACAGAAAAACAGGAAGGAAGGAGTAAAAGGGTGAGGAAGGAATATGAAGAATGGTAGATTAAGAGAAGGATGCCTGACAAGCAAAACAATTCACAACGTCCAAAGGTAGATTGTGAAGAGGTGTTTAAAGAAAGGAATCAGATTTGGGCAAGGGTAAGAGAAGATGGAAAAAGGAGCAGACGCAGATCACATCAAGTTTGGATCATTAGTGTTAAGAGTATCTTACTGGCTTGGGACTCTGGGTTTATTATAGAAATGCTCCGGGTCAAACTTTAAGCAGGAAAATACCTTTGCTTCCTTGCATTCCTTGTTAATGCTGAGGAAAGGATAACCCTGGAAATCAAAGACTCACAATAAGAAAATCCCCTGAGAAATATTCTTCTTGCATTTCCCCCTAGATTTCAATATGGACACACATATACATATTCTGGTTATGCCCCAATACCATCCAGTTGTAATCTAGGACATCTACTTATCCCCTAAGTTATGCCCAGCCAAACCCTATGACTTTGGGACATAAAACACCACTCTGATCCAGGTCAGGTGACCAACTTCCCCCACTTCTGCCTGAATTCATACCCTTCTCTGGTCACATAGCACCAGTTGTCAATAAAAAGACCCAGAGTCCATCCTCTTGAGGAGGCAATGTACATACCTGAGCCTGTCTCCAGGCCTTTTAACATTACTTTCTAAATTAATAAATTTCTCTTTATTTTTAAGCTAAGTTTTGGAATCTTGCATAGGGTACCCATCCCAAACCCCAGAGGCTCACCTATAGCCCCACCACAACATTCCCATTCTGTTTTTGTAATGGAAAGAGGAAGTGGGGCAAAGAGAGGAAAAAGTATAAGAGAACAAGATGGAAGACTATAAAGAATTATTATAATTGTGAATATAAATGGGATGAACTCATAAAATGGAAGTGACTAAAAGAACACATTAGAAAATAGATTCCAACAATGTGTTGTTTATAAGAAATACACTTGAAATGTAAAGACACTGAGTTAAAATAGAACCAGGAGAAAAATATATTTCATATGAACTTAAAGAAGAAATCAGAGGTAGCAGTAATAATCTCAGACAAGGCACCTGCAAAAGCAGATTTGATTAAGGAAAATAGAAACATTATATTTTGCTAAAATAGGTACTATTTTAGTGTTAGTAAACTATGGCCAGAGGGTCAAATCTGGCCTAACACCAATTTTGTATGGCCCATGAGTTAAGAATGGTCTTTACATTTTAGAAATACTTCAACATATTGTTTTAAAATGTATAAACCATTCTTAGCTTTGAGGGCTGTACAAAAAACAGGAGGGCTAGAGTTGGTCAATTGCAGGAATTTGTTACTCCTGCTGTAGTCAGTGAATTCATATCAATACTTAATACAGGTACACTGAATGGCATAGCATAAAAATATTTTAGGGAAAAAAAATTTTATTGAGTTTTTGGGGGACATAGAAACATAATAGTGATGTGCTTGGCTGTGCCACAGATCTAGATAAATCTAAACACTAATAACAGCTAACTAAATAAGTGAACTTAAAAAGAAACTGACCATAAGACAACATACCAAAGTCAGTGGGCTACAGCAAAAACAGTAATTAGAGGAAAATGTCTATCTCTAAATGTTTATATCAATAAAGAAGAGAAATAACAAATCAATGGATTGGGAATGAATTTTTAAAATTAGAAAAAGAACAAATAAAAAATCCCCAGTTAAACACCAAATTATGAATCCTAAAAATTAAATATGAGATCAATAAAGTTGAATGTAAGAAAACCATTCAGTAAGTAAATCTAGGAGTTGGTTTTATAAAAAAAAAATAGATAAACCACTGAATAATTTAAAAAAGAAGAAAATCACTAACATTAAACATGAAAAGGGTAAATATAATACCAAATTACAATGAAATGAAAGCAATTATTAGGAGTTATTTTGCTGAAATTTATACCAATAAATTTAATAGTGTAAATGAAATGGAAGAATATTGACAAAAATCTAAACTACCCAGATGATTAGAGAAGGTAATAGAATGTCTAAATAAACCTGTTTTAGAAAAAAAATATATTGAACAGGCCATAAATGAACTTAATTAAAAAAAAAAAAGCATCAGGACCAGATTTAAATTCTAAATGTGAATTCTACCAAACATTTAAAAATCAACTAATCTAATATTAAATAAATTATTTTAAATAATAGATAAAAAAAGAAGTTTTACCATACTCCTTTTATGAACAGATATGGCACTAATACCTAAGCCACAAAGAGCAAAAACAAAATTATAGGCAATTTCATTAATGAACATGGATGCAAAAATCCTAAGTAAAATACTAGCTAGGAAACTACAACAATACATCGCAAAGATTACAGGATTTATTCTAGGAATGGTTTAATATAAGGAAAACTATCAACATAATTGATTGCATTAATAACAAAAGTAGTAAAAATATGATTATACCAATAGATACAGAAAAAGTCTTTAATAAAATACAACACTCATTCCTATTAAAAATACTGAAACGATAGGTATAAATGATCTCAAACAAGATGCATAAAGTTAACTTAAGGATAACTTCTCCCAGAAGACTATGTCAAAAAAACCCATCCACTGTAATGCACGAAATAAAACTGTCCAAAATTTTTGAACACAGACAACACAATACCAATCAAAACAATCCAAAGATCTCCCCCACCAAAAAAAACAATCCTGTGCTCTGAATGCCAACATATACTGTGATTAAACTAAATAATCCCAAAGACATACAAATTCTGCAGGCAACCAGGAGAAATGCCTTAAAATATAAAGGAAGTTAGATTTAAATTAAAAAACAAAACAAAACTGTTGTGCACTCACTAGACACTAGACTGGAAGGTATGGAATAAGAGGAATGAAACTTAAGATGCAGTCCAAAGCAACCTATCTAGCAAATCTCACACTGACTACAAATGAAAAAAGGTGGATGTCTAATAATAAGTGTACAAAACATTCTTAAAAAGAAAATAAGAGATGAAGAAATTGTTTCTCACCTCCACTCAACAGCGGTATAAGGAAGGATGAACAAATATAATAAACCAATGACAAAAACAAGAGACCATCAAGAGACTTTTCTAAACTGTAAGAAGTAGATAGTGGAGAAACAGGTTTGAAACATTGTAGACTAAAACTCACAATACTCTGCCTTCAGGTGAAAAAATTTACTTTTTTTTTTTTTTGCCGGAATAAATTGCAGAATGAGAGGCAGCATAAAATGAGAGAGGAGAGAGAAAAATGACAAAATACGTGATATATCATAAAGTCAACAATGAAGGGAAAATAACTCCTGTAGTCTTTCAGATAGAAGAAGGCCAATGGGATAATGGAGAAGAGACAAAGGAAAAAAGCAAAAGGGGGAAAGAATGGTGAAAACCTTGTCTTGGTGGAAGGGGTTGTCACTGATAAATGTTCCTATGGAAGTAGAGATTCTATAAAAGAAGATAGAGGCATACAATGGGTATGATCACCTGGCCTCAGAAAGGAAAAGCACAGCTTCTGGGGGCAAACTACAACCAAAAAAAATGAGAGAGGTTGGACACAGGAAACAAATTCCAGGGCAAATGGGGAGTATGACCAAGGAGAGGACAAAATTCAGTAACAAAATGCACAATCAGAAACAGGAAGAATCCTATCATAGGGCAATATTTTCTTTATCACTTGCAGAAACTGGGAAGAATGGGCCATAACAGAAAAAAAGGGGTTGGGGTCAAGACAATAACAAACTGTTTAGAAGAGAAAACCCAGAATTGGTGCCTCAAAAGATTTAATTCCATGAAGAATACAGAGACCAAAGAAAGAATAAGTATGGGTAAGTGCTTTGAATCAAAGGATAGGTCTAGAATAGATAGAAATGGAAGATAAATGATGAAGAGAACGAGGACAATAATTTTTTTTAGAAAAAAAAAGGACAGACAATGAAATTTAAAAACAAAAAGAGGGAGAGAGGAATTCTGCTTGTCTGAGGGGAAAAAAGAGGAAATAAAGTATATAACCGGATGAAGGCAAGCAAGGAAAAAAAGACCTAACAAGCAAAACTCCAGAACAAGGGAAAGAGGTAACAAATGGGGTGGAAGTGGGATTTGAAGGTAAGAAAGAAAAGAGCCAGTGGGAATAGAACTGTTTTAAAAAAGATTAAGCTAATGATCAATGATACATGTTAAAACCAGTGGAAATACGCATCAGCCTTTGTGGGGGGGAGGGTGAGGGGAGTGAAGGGGAAAGTAAGAGCATGAATTATGTAACCATGTTAACTTTTCTAAAAAATAAATATTAATAAATGTTTAAAAAAATAAAAATAAAAAAAAGATTAAGCTAAGCAGAAGAGAAAAATTTGGAAAAACTTATTTAGAGACAAAAGAAATTTATTTTTTCTAACTTTCATAACCAACTTTCAAAACTTTAAATTGTTAATGGATTAAACAACCCAATAAAACAAACGACCAAAGCACACAAAAGATTTCTATAGATTCAATTACAAATGCTCCATAAAGAAATAAAAAACAAAGAGCTTTAAAATATTCAATGTTGATGGTTGGGTCATGACAGTATAAAATTATAGGTAATTTAAACTGATTGCTATAACAATCAAATTATTAATGGGAATGTTACATAGAACTTGATAAAATGAGTAAATTCATTTGGGAAAACAAAATATTTTAAATATCAAGAGAAATGATGAAAAGAGGTAGGGACGAAGAAGGAATAGCACTTGCACATATTAAACTATATTTCATCAAAATGTATTGGTTTAAAAATAAATTCTGAGGTAAATCAGTGGAAACTAGACAAGGGAGAATCAAAAACAATCTGGGCAACCATTTGTGTACACTAACTGCTCATTTACCATGACTACTTTTTTTTTTTGGAAACAGCTGGCTTCATTCGCTCTCCAAGTTTGTTGTTCCTTCACACATATAGTTCTCCTTCATACCTTAACAATGCTGAAAGGCAGAGACGAATATTTTTCTAGACCTGTCCTTCTTCAAGTGTCCTCGGTTGTCTGGAATGGTGGAAGGAACTTAGATTCCTACAGCAGAACACAGAGGCTTTTGCTATAACTATATTCTTAATTTAGGATTAGATGATTCTCAAGTTTCTCTGGTTTAGCAAATGATTTTAAACAAAATATAAATTATTAGGCAAAGAGGTGGTTCTACTTATTCCTGTCTTTATTATGTTTAGCAGTAACGCTTTGGTTTTGCATTTTGGTCACAGTAGACAGAAAGCATGAACTAATGTCTTCCTTAAACTGAACAGGGCAAGGGAGGAGGAGAGGAGTGCCAAATTATGGAGGAGAGAAAGCATTGCCTAGCTACCTTTTTTTTTTTTTTTTTTTTTTTTTTGCTTTCTTCCCCTCTGGTTGGAGAAACTAGCTACCATCCTGGGATTGTGTAGAGAAACTTCCTATAAAAACTTTGATGGAGGCGGGCCAAGCAAGAGGGGTGAGCAAGTTGTGCCAGCCTTCCTAGGAAGGGGCGAAGAAAGTCCCGGGCAGGGAAATCCCAGTGCTTACTAGCACGGGTTTTATAGCACGTCCGCATTTCCACAAGCTCAGGAAGGTCGAGGCTCTAAGTTATGTGGAGGTTTTAGGGTTTGGGAGTGGGGGAGGGGGTCCTTTCTGGAGGAAGAGGAGGTGGGGTGCCTGAAAGGGAGGCGGAGCATCTGCGGGGAGGTGGAGCTTATAATGGTCGCACCCTGTAATCCTGAATTCATTCCTCAACTCTTTGCAGTCCTGCTGAGTGCTCCCTGAGCAGCAGTCAGCCGCTGCTGAATGCTGTAAGATAGGGGAGAAAGCTAGCAAGGGACTAAAAGAGGCGTTGAGGACCATGGCTTCTGGTTGGTCCTTCTGGGTCGGTTTCTATGGGACTGCCGCACTGTTCCATACGGTGTGGAGCGGGCAGCAGCCCCAGGAGATATTACTGGCGGAGGGGGAGCAGAAATGTTCCTGCCAGGTAAGAAGTAGGAATTTGCGATCCCCCCAGACTCAGTTCCCTGCTCACCCCATCTTGTGTGGTCTCTACTATAAGACTGTAGTAGTTTCCATGTGGAGTAGTACCTGTGACGTTTGTGGTCCAACCTATGCTTTCTGCCACTATGTGGTGTGTTTTATGTGCCCTTTTCTGCTTACCTTGTACTAGTAAGGACATCTGCCCTTCTCCATCAGCATTTTCTTTCTAGTGTGTATATGTTAGTTCATGCGTGCTTTCTTGGCCAGGGAGGAGTACCTTGGGTGACACTATGCAGTTTTTTCCGCCTACTTACTGTCAGGTATAATGTGCACCTTCCTGCCTTTTGAATTGGTTATTTGTTTATTAATTTTTTCAACCCTTACCTTCCGTCTTAGAATTAATACTGTGTATTGATAGATTGAGAGCCAGGTCTAGAGACTGGGAGAAGTTAAATAAAGTTGGCCAGGGTCAAATTTTTGAAGTATGATTGGATCTCAGGTCTTCCTGACTCCAATCTGGCACTCTATTCACTAGATCAACTGGTTGCTTCTTGGTTACATAGTGAAATAACACACTAGATTTGAGGAAATTGGGGTTGAATTCCTGCTTTCTTATTTAATACCTTTCTGATTAAATTAGAACCATTTGCTTTAACAATTGGAATGAAGCCTTTTTGACTTTGAGGAATTTAAAAGTTAAGATTCGATCAGCTTCTCATCCATTTCGTTTTCTTCTGTGCTTGCTCCTCTGGACTTTACTGTCCCAGCTTGCACTCTGGGGATAGGAATCTCGCTGGTGTATCTAATACCTTGAGTTCTGAAGGTAATCCTGTGATGCTATTTTCTCTCTCTCTCCTCTATTGTATATAAAATATAAGTAAATATTCTCTCTCCCTGTCTCCACCACTCTTTGAGAAAGCAAGAAAAGCAAAACCTCTTACAAATATGTATATATGCCAAACACATCTCTCATTAATTATGTCCGAAAATAGAAAGAAAAAAATTAGTTTTTATTGGTCAGTTACTAAAGTTTTTCAAAGTCGGTTATCTTTACAGTATTGCTGTTACTGAATAATTGTTGTTTTGGTTCTGCCTACTTCACTTTGCATTAGTTTATACAAATCTCAGGTTTTGTAAAATTTTCCCGTCCTTGTTTCTTACAGAATAGATGGACAACCCTTACGTTTCTAATTCTTTGCTAAAAAAGATGAATTATTCTTTTTCAAAAGAATTTTGCTACAAATATTTTTGCACATATTGACCCTTTTAAAATTTTATTTATTCATTATAGAATATTTTCCCATGATTCCATGATTCATATTCTTTCCCTCTCCCCCAAACCCTCCAGCCACCTTCCCCATAGTCAACAGGCAATTCCACTGGGTTTTACATGTCATTGATCAAGATCTATTTCCATATTATTCATAGTTACAGTGGGGTGGTAGGTTAGAGTCTACATCCCAAATCATATCCCCATCAACCCAAGTGTTCAAGCAGTTGTTTTTCTTCTGTTTCTACTCCCACAGTTTTTCCTCTGAATATGGATAGCATTCTTTCTCACAAGCCCCTCAGAATTGTTCTGGATCATTGCATTGCTGCTAGTACAGAAGTCCATTATATTCAATTGTACCACAGTGTAGCAGTCTCTGTATATAATGTTCTCCTGGTTCTGCTCTTTTCACTCTGCATCAATTCCTGGAGGTTATTCCAGTTCACATGGAATTCCTCCAGTTCATTATTCCTTTTAGCACAATAATATTCCATCAACAAACAGATACCACAATTTGTTCAGCCATTCCCCAATTGAAGGACATCTCCTCATTTTCCAATTTTTTGCCACCACAAAGAGCGCAGCTAAAAATTTTTTTTGTACGTCTTTTTCCCTATGATCTCTTTGAGGTATAAGGGCAGACAATCTTTTTTTTTTTAAATTTTAAACATTTATTTATATTCATTTTTAACATGGTTACATGATTCATGCTCCTAATTTCCCCTTCATCCCCCCGCATTTCCCCCACCCTTGGCCGACACACATTTCCACTGGTTTTATCATGTGTCCTTGATCAAGACCTATTTCCAAATTGTTGGTAGTTGCATTGGTGTGGTAGTTTTGAGTCCACATCCTCAATCATGTCCACCCCAACCCATGCATTCCATCAGTTGTTTTTCTTATATGTTTCCTTTCCTGCAGTCCTTCCTCTGAATGTGGGTAGCGTTCTTTACTATAAATCCCTCAGAATTGTCCTGGGTCATTGCATTGCTGCTGGTACAGAGGTCCATTACATTCGATTTTACCACAGTATATCAGTCTCTGTGTACAATGTTCTTCTGGCTCTGCTCCTTTCACTCTGCATCAGTTCCTGGAGGTCTTTCCAGTTCACCTGGAATTCCTCCAGTTTATTATTCCTTTTAGCACAATAGTATTCCATCACCAGCATATACCATAATTTGTTCAGCCATTCCCCAATTGAAGGACATACCCTCCTTTTCCAGTTTTTTGCCACCACAAAAAACGCAGCTATAAATATTTTCTTACAAGTCTGTTTATCTGTGATCTCTTTGGGGTACAAACCCAACAATGGATCAAAGGGTAGGCATTCTTTTATAGCCCTTTGAGCATAGTTCCAAATTGCCAGCCAGAATGTTTGGATCAGTTCACAACTCCACCAGCAATGCATTAATGTCCCAATTTTGCCACACCCCCTCCAGCATTCATTACTCTCCCCTCCTTTCATTTTAGCCAATCTTCTAGGTGTGAGGGGATACCTCAGAGTTGTTTTGATTTGCATTTCTCTAATTATTAGAGATTTAGAACACTTTCTCATGTGCTTATTGATAGTTTTGATTTCTTTACCTGGAAATTGCCTATTCATGTCTCTTGCCCATTTATCAATTGGGGAATGGCTTGATGTTTTATACAATTGATTTAACTCCTTGTATATTTGAGTAATTAGACCCCTGTTTCCCAATTTGTTGTTTCCCTTCTGATTTTGACTACATTGTTTTTGTTTGTACAAAAGCTTTTTAGTTTAATATAATCAAAACCATTTAATTTACATTTTGTAATTTTCTCTAACTCTTGCTTGGTTTTAAAATCTTTCCTTTCCCAGAGATCTGATAAGTATACTATTCTGTGTTCACTTAATTTATTTATAGTTTCTTTCTTTATATTCAAGTCATTCAGCCATTCTGAATTTATCTTGGTGTAGGGTGTGAGATGTTGATCTAAACCTAATCTCTCTCATATTGTTTCCCAAATTTCCCAGCAGTTTTTGTCAAATAGTGGATTCATGTCCCAAAAGTTGGGTTCTTTGGGTTTTATCATACACTGTCTTGCTGATGTCATTTACCCCAAGTCTATTCCACTGATCCTCCCCTCTGTCTCTTAGCCAGTACCATATTGTTATGATGACTGCTGCTTTATAGTATAGTTTAATATCTGGTACTGCTAGGCCCCGTTCCTTCATATTTTTTTTCGTTATTTCCCTTGATATTCTTGATCTTTTGTTATTCCAAATGAAATTTGTTACAGTTTTTTCTAATTCAGTAAAGAAGTTTTTTGGTAGTTTGATAGGTATGGCGCTAAATAGGTAAATTAATTTGGGTAGAATGGTCATTTTTATTATGTTAGCTCATCCTACCCATGAGCAACCAATGGCTTTCCAGTTGTTTAGATTCAGTTTTATTTGTTTGCAAAGTGTTTTGTAGTTGTTTTCGTATAATTGCTGTGTTTGTTTTGGTAGATAAATTCCTAAGTATTTTATATGGTCTAGGGTAATTTTAAATGGTGTTTCTCTTTCTACCTCTTGCTGCTCTAATGTGTTGGAAATGTATAGAAATGCTGATGATTTATGTGTATTTATTTTATATCCTGCAACTTTGCTAAAGTTGTTGATTATTTCTACAAGCTTCTTAGTTGATTCTCTAGGATTTTTTAAGTATACCATCATATCGTCTGCAAAGAGTGATAGTTTAGTCTCCTCCTTGCCTATTTTGATACCTTCAATTTCTTTTTCTTCTCTAATTGCTACTGCTAGTGTTTCTAGTACTATGTTGAATAGTAGAGGTGATAATGGACATCCTTGTTTCACACCTGATCTTATTGGGAAGGCTTCTAATTTATCCCCATTGCATATAATGCTTGTTGATGGTTTTAGGTATATACTATTTATTATTTTTAGGAAAGGTCCTTCTATTCCTATACTTTCCAGTGTTTTCAATAGGAATGGATACTGTATTTTGTCAAAGGCTTTTTCAGCATCTATTGAGATAATCATGTGATTTTTGTTTGATAGACTGTTGATATGGTCAATTATGTGGATGGTTTTCCTAATGTTGAACTATCCTTGCATTCCAGGTATAAATCCCAATTGATCATGGTAGATGATCTTCTTAATTAAATGCTGGAGTCTCTTTTGCTATTATTCTATTTAAGATTTTTGCATCTGTGTTCATTAGGGAGATTGGTCTGTAGTTTTCTTTCTCTGTTTTTGATCTCCCTGGCTTTGGAATCAGTACCATATTTGTGTCATAAAAGGAATTTGGTAGGACTCCTTCTTTGCTTATCATATCAAATAATTTGTATAGTATTGGGATTAGTTGCTCTTTGAATGTCTGATAGAATTCACTTGTGAATCCATCAGGCCCTGGCGATTTTTTCTTAGGGAGTTCTTTGATGGCTTATTCAATTTCTTTTTCTGATATAGGATTATTTAGCTATTCTATTTCTTCTGCTGTTAATCTAGGCAGTTTACATTTTTGTAAATATTCATCCACATCTCCTAGAATGTTATATTTATTGCCATATAATTGGGCAAAATAGTTTTTAATGATTGCCTTAATTTCCCCTTCATTAGAGGTGAGGTCTCCCTTTTCATATTTGATACTGTCAATTTGGTTTTCTTCTTTCCTTTTTTTTTATTAGATTGACCAGTACTTTGTCTATTTTATCTGTTTTTTCAAAGTACCAGCTTCTAGTCTTATTTATTAATTCAATAGTTCTTTTACTTTTGATTTTATTGATTTCTCCCTTGATTTTTAGTATTTCTAATTTAGTTTTCATCTGGGGATTTTTAATTTGCTCACTTTCTAATTTTTTGGGTTGCATGCCCAATTCATTATTCTCTGCCCTCCTTAATTTGTTAATATATGCACTCAAGGATATAAATTTCCCCCTGAGTACTGCCTTGGCTGCATCCCACAGAGTTTGGTAGGATATCTCATCATTGTCATTCTCTTCAATGAAATTGTTGATTGTTTCTATGATTTCTTCTTTGACAAATTGGTTTTGGAAAATCATATTATTTAATTTCTAATTAGTTTTTGATTTGCCTGTCCAGGTGCCCTTACTAATTATTATTTTTATTGCATTGTGATCTGAGAAGGTTACATTTATTATTTCTGCTCTTTTGCATTTGTTTGCAATGATTCTATGCCCTATTACATGGTCAATCTTTGTGAATGTACCATGCGCAGCTGAAAAGAAGGTGTATTCCTTTTTGTCCCTATTTATTTTTCTCCACATATCAATTAAATCTAATTTTTCTAGGACTTCATTCACCTCTCTTACCTCTTTCTTATTTATTTTTCGGTTTGATTTATCTAGATCTGAAAGAGGAATATTTAGATCTCCCACTATTATGGTTTTACTATCTATTTCCTTCCTGAGCTCTGTCAGTTTCTCCTTTATGAATTTGGATGCTATGCCACTTGGTGCATACATATTGAGCAGTGTTATTTCCTCATTGTTTATACTGCCTTTAATCAGGATGTAATGACCTTCCCTGTCTTTTTTAATCATATCTATTTTTACTTTGGCTTTGTCAGAAATCACAATAGCCACTCCTGCCTTCTTTTTCTCATTTGATGCCCAAAAGATTTTGTTCAAGCCCTGAACCTTAAACTTGTGTATGTCCACCAGCCTCATATGTGTTTCTTGTAGACAACATATGGTGGGATTTTGGTTTCTAATCCACTCTGCTATTTGCTTCCATTTTATGTGAGAGTTCATCCCATTCACATTCAGAGTTATAATTATCAGCTGTGCATTTGCTGACAAATTTTCTCCCCAATTCCTACCCCTTCTTCTTAAACTATTTCCTTTTAAACCAGTGGTTTGTATTAAGCCGGTGTCCCTTATCCCCTCCCTTGATTGACTTCCCTTTCTACCCCCTCCCTTGTTATTCCCCTCTTTTTGTTTTTGAAGGCCTAATAAATTCCCTCCCCCTTCTTCTCCCCTCCCTTTTTTGACCTCCCCACTGCCCTGCTCCCCTTCGTTTATCCCTTCTGACTTTCTCAGTAGGGTTAGATAGAGTTTTATATCCCAATGGATAGTATAGCTGCTCTTCCCTCTCCGAGTTGATTACACTGAGAGTAAGGTTTAAAAATTTCCTCTTGATGCTCTCTTCCTCTCCTTCTTATAATAGTATTTGTCCCCTCTCCTTCCCATGCCTTTTGTGTGTAATAGAATATACTATTTTTCTTATTCTCTCAAGTTTTTCCTGGTGTCCCCCCTCCATTCACCCTCCTCTTTCCCACCCCCCATATCATCTTAGACCATTCAGCACTCCACCCTCTCCCCATAAATCATTCTTCCAACCACTACAATAGTGAATACTTAATAATGAATAGAGTTCACTACAGAGAATTATACATAACATTTCTCTACATAGAAATACAGATAATTAGATCTTACTGTGGCCCTTAAAAAGGCAAATTTAAAAAATTATGAGTTTTCTTTCTTTTCCCTCTGTTTCTTATTTACCTTTTCATGTTTCTCTCGATTTTTGTGGTTGGATATCAAACTTTCCATTTAGCCCTGGTCTTTTATGTGCAAATACTTGGAAATCTTCAATTTTGTTGAATGCCCATACTTTCCCCTGGAAGTATATAGTCAATTTTGATGGGTAGTTGATCCGTTGTTGCAGGCCCAGCTCTCTTGCCTTTCTGAATATCATATTCCAAGCTTTGCGGTCTTTTAGCATGGAGGCTGCCAGATCCCGTGTGATCCTGATTGGTGCTCCTTGATATTTGAATTGTCTCTTTCTGGCTTCTTGTAAGATTTTTTTCTTTTACTTGGAAGCTCTTGATTTTGGTTATTATATTCCTGGGCGTTGTCTTATCTGGATCGAATGTCGCGGGTGTTCTATGGATCCTTTCATTGTCTATATTGCCCTCTTGTTGTAGAACTTCAGGACAATTCTGCTGAATAATTTCTTTTAGTATGGAGTCCAAATTTCTATTAATTTTTCCTTTTTCAGAGAAACCAATGATTCTCAAATTGTCTCTTCTAGACCGGTTTTCTTGGTCTGTCACTCTCTCATTGAGATATTTCATGTTTCCTTCTATTTTTTCAGTCTTTTGACTTTGTTTTATTTGTTCTTGTTGTCTTGAGAGATCATTAGCTTCTAATTGTTCAATTCTAGCCTTTAAGGACTGGTTTTCGGCTATAATCTTTTGGTTTTCCTTTTCAATCTGGTCATCTGGTCTTCAGTTGACTTGCCTCACTTTCCAATTGCGAAATTCTGCCTTTTAAACTGTTATTTTCTTGCCTGATTTCCTTTTGAGCTACTTCCCATTTCTCTAACCAAATCTTTTCCAACTTTCTCATCATCTCAGTTTTGAACATTTCAAGAGCTTGTGACCAGTTTTCATTATTTTGGGAGGGTTCAGATGTGATTGCTTGTTTTTTCTCCTCTTCTGATTGCTCGGTTGTCTGGATTTTCTCTGTGTAAAAGTTGTGGAGTGTTAAAGATTTCTTCTTCTTGTTGTTAATCTTTCTCTCTCTCTTCTGGACTTCCTGATTCTGGGTAGCCATTGTTATAGCAGCCCCTCCTCAGCTTTACCCTTGCACTCAGGGTCTGTCTGCGCTCCTTTGGCTCCTGAGGTCTGAGGTCTGGTTTTTTCGAAGGTCAAGCCCCCTGGGGGACCCTCTTGCTTGATCCTCTGCGGGAGGTTCCTTTACAAATCTCAGGGCGCTGCTTCCATTGTTGTATACCCATCTGCACTGGTTTCCCCACTCAGGGTTTCAGAGCCTTCGCTCGTGCTTGTGTCCGCCTCCGCCCGTGTCTCCACCCACACCTGCGGTCTGCGTCCGCTCTCAGAGTTTGTGTGCGTTCTTTAGCTTTTTGGGCTCCTAAATCTCGCTGCTCTCAGGAACAGGCCCTGGAGCTGCCAATGACTCGATGGGTGCCTGAAACTTGCTCTATGGCTTCGGCATTGTAGGTGGTGTGTGTGTGTGTGTGGGGGGGGGGGGGTTGCTCAGCCCGCGTTTTAGTGAGAGCTGTTTCACCCCTTTATAGCATGGAAATGCCCAGATTCCACGTACCTTCCACACTGCACCCTGTTGTGGGGTCCCTCCGTTCGACTGGGTTTGTTTTTATGTCCCCTTAAGGAGTCCTGTATGTTTTGGTCAGGAGAGGTTAAGAGCTGCTTTGTACTCTGCCGCCATCTTAACCCGGAGGCAGACAATCTTTTAAAGCACTTTGGGTATAGTTCCACATTGCCATCCAGAATGGTTGGATCAATTCACAACTCTACCAGCAATGCATTAACGTCACAATTTTCCCACATCCCCTCCAACATTTATTACTTTCCTTTGCTGTCATGTTAGCTAATCTGCTAGGTATGAGGTGGTACCTCAGAGTTGTTTCGACTTGCATTTCTGTAATTACAAGGGATTTAGAACACTTTTTCATGTGTTTATTGATAGTTTTGATTTCTTTATCTGAAAATTGCCTATTCATGTCTCTTGCCCATTTATGAATTGGAGAATAGTTTGATTTTTTTGTACAATTGATTTAGCTCCTTCTATATTTGAGTAATTAGACTTTTGTCAGAATTTTTTGTTATAAAGATTTTTTTCCCCAATTTGTTGCTCCCCTTCTAATTTTTGTTGCATTGGTTTTATTTGTACAAAACCTTTTTAATTTAATGTAATCAAAATTATTTATTTTATATTTTGTAATTTTTTTCTAACTCTTGTTTGGTTTTAAAATCTTTCCTTTCCCAAAGATTTGACAAGTATACTAGTCTGTGTTCACCTAATTCACTTATAGTTTCTTTCTTTATATTCAAGTCATTCACCCATTCCGAATTTATCTTGCTGTAGGGTGTGAGTGGTTGATCTAGACCCAATCTCTCCCATGTTGTTTTCCAATTTTCCCAGCAGTTTTGGTCAAATAGTGGGTTTTTGTCTCAAAAGCTGGGCTCTTTAGGTTTATCATAGATTGTCTTGCTGACATCACTTACCCCAAGTCAATTCCACTGATCCTCCCTTCTGTCTCTTAGCTAGTACTATACTGTTTTGATGACCACTGCTTTATAGTACAGTTTAAAATCTGGCATTGCTAGGCCCCTATCCTTCACATGTTTTCATTATTTCCCTTGATATTCTTGATCTTTTCTTCTTACAAATGAACTTTGTTATAGTTTTTCTAATTCTGTAAAAAAGTTTCTTGGTAGTTTGATAGGTATGGCACTAAATAAGTAAATTAATTTGGGAAGAATGGTCATTTTTATTATGTTAGCTTGGCCTCCCCATGAGCAATTAATGTTTTTCCAATTGTTTAGATCTAGTTTTAATTGTGTGGAAAGTGTTTTGTAGTTGTGTTGGTATAATTCTTGTGCTTGTCTTGGCAGATAGATTCCCAAGTATTTTATATTGTTTAGGGCAGTGATGGGCAACTATGGTCTGTGGGCCAGATGTGGCCCTCTGAAATGTTCTGTCTGGCCCATACAATGAGTAGGATACACTACAATGAAACTTCGAAAGAGTTGCCTTAGAAACTGACTGACAGATGAGCATTTCCTTTCCTTTGGTCCCCTCTTTAAAAAGTTTGCCCTTCACTGGTGTAGGGTGATTTTAAATGGAATTTCTCTTTCTAACTCTTGCTGTTGTGATGTGTTGGAAATATGTAGAAGTGCTGGTGACTTATGTGGGTTTATTTTGTATCCTGCAAGTTTGCTAAAGTTGTTGATTATTTCCACTAGCTTTTTAGTTGATTCTCTAAGATTTTTTTTTTTTTTACATTTTTAAACCCTTAACTTCTGTGTAATTGGCTCTTTGGTGGAAGAGTGGTAAGGGTGGGCAATGGGGGGCAAGTGAAGTAGACCATCATATCATCTGCAAATCTCTTCTCATTGCCTGTTTTAATACCTTTCAGTTTCTTTTTCTTCTCTAATTGCTAATGCTAGTGTTTCTAGTACCATGTTAAACAATAGAGGTGATAATAGGCATCCTTGTTTCACGCCTGATCTTATTGGGAATGCTTCTAATTTATCCCTATTGCAGATGATGCTTGTTGATGGTTTAAGATATATATTGTTTATTATTTTTAGGAAAGGTCCTTCTATTCCTATACTTTCTAGTGTTTTCAATAGGAATGTGTGTTGTATTTTGTCAAAGGCTTTTTCAGCGCCTATTGAGACAATCATGTGACTTTTGTTGGTTTGCTTGTTGATATGGTCAATTATGTGAATGGTTTTCCTGATGTTGAACCATCCTTGTATTCCTGGTATAAATCCTACCTGATGATAATGAACAACCCTCGTGTTCACTTGCTGGAGCCTTTTTGCTAGTATTCTAGCAAATGTTTCAGATTTTTTGCATCTATGTTCATTAAGGAGATTGATCTGTAGTTTTCTCTCTCTGTTTTTGATCTACCTGGCTTTGGGATCAGTACTATATTTGTGTCATAAAAGGAATTTGGTAGAACTCCTTCTTTGTTTATTATATCAGATAGTTTGTATAGTTTTGGGATTAGTTCTTTGAAAGTTTGATAGAATTCACTTGTGAATCCATCTGGTCTTGGGGATTTTTTTCTTAGAGAGTTCTTTGATGGCTTGTTCAATTTCTTTTTCTGATATGGGATTATTTAAGTATTCTATTTCTTCTGCTGTTAATCTAGGCAATTTATATTTTTGTTAGTATTCATTCATATCACCTAGATTGCTATATTTATTGCCATATAATTGGACAAAATAATTTTTAATGATTGCCTTAATTTCCTCTTCATTAGAGGTGAGGTCTTCCTTTTCATTTTTGATACTGCTAAATTGGTTTTCTTCTTTCCTTTTTTTATTAGATTGATGACTTTGTCAATTTAATTTTTTTTCAAAGTACCAGATTCTAATCTTATTTATTAATTCAATAGTTCTTTTACTTTTGATTTTATTAATTTCTCCTTTAATTTTTATGATCTCTAATTTAGTTTTCATCTGGGGATTTTTAATTTGTTTGTTTTCTAGCTTTTTGATTTCCATGCCCAATTCATTGATCTTTGCCCTCCTAATTTGTTAATATATGCACTCAAGGATATAAATTTCCCCCTGAGTACTGCTTAGGCTGTATCCCACAGATTTTGGTAGGATGTCTCATCATTGTCATTCTCTTCAATGAAATTTTATTAATTGTTTCTGTGATTTATTCTTTAACTGATTTTGGGGAAGTATATTTAATTTCCAATTTATTTTTTATTTACCTATCCATATACTCTTACTAATTATTATTTTTGTAACAATAAAAGGGGGCCCCTCAGGAATGAATGTTGATAGAAGGGAGAAAGAGAGAGAGGGTCTGTGTGGTGACTCTCTCCTCCAGCACTCCCCTGGGGCTGAATATATACTGGGAGATGTTAAGGGGGTTTCACCCTGAAAGTGGGTGACCTAGATAGTCATGCTACCCCACCGGAGTCGGGGGCAAGGCTTCCCTACAAGAGGAGGTATGTGGTACCCCAATCCAATCCTGAATAAGGACAGGGTTGACTCAAACCTCCCCTACATCGGTTAATTTCACAGCAGTTGGTTTGGCTTTAAAGTGGAGGCAGCCAGAACAAGCTGTGGTTCCCCTCTCCCTTGTTGTCTCTCAGGATCACTGGAACACTATCTGACTGTTATATGGTTTTTATTATTCACAAATCAGGGATTGAGGAAAGGGGTGAAGGGCAGAGGGATTTTGGGGGTGCTCTCTACATTATTCTTATAGGGTCTGACACTTAGGCAGGAACCCTAGTGTTTCCAACTCCCAAGCTTCTCCCCCTCCTCCTTTTATTTCTATTTTCTATTTCTTTCCTTTCCTATAATTATAAACTTTGACTGAAGAGTCTTTCAGCAAAAATGGGTAATGGGTCAAGGAAACTAAGAGATTGCTCCCAATGGAGTCCAAAGTCTTATCTGACCAGATGGTTGTAGTCTTGAAGGATGAGTTGTGATGAAATGGCTGTGATCAGGGAATCAGAGTTTCAATTTCCAAGAGAAAGATCCTCAGCAAGCCCTCTGGATTGGATCAGAGCTGGGTTCTCCTGCCTCCTCCTCCTGCCAGTCCCTCAGCCCCAAGACCTCTCTTCTACCTCCTCCTGGGAAAAATTCCCCAGAATCCTCTGCTGGTTTCAACTGCCAGCAACTGCCATCAGCTGTCTTCTCCTCCTTTGGTTCCATCTCCTTTGCACAAAATCCTATCCTTAAATTTTTATTTCATCATCATCTGAAAAGGTTGCATTTATTATTTCTGCTCTTTTGCTTTTTTTGCCATGTTTCTATGCCCTAGTACATGGTCAATCTTTGTGAATGTACCATGTGCTGCTGAAAAGATGTTGTATTCCTTTTTGTTCCTATTTATTTTTCTCTACATTTCTATTAACTCTATTTTTTCTAGGATTTCATTCACCTCTCTTTCCTCTTTCTTATTTATTTTTTTGGTTTGATTTACCTAGATCTGATTGAGGAAGGTTCAGGTCTCCCACTAGTATAGTTTTACTCTCTATTTCCTCCTTGATCTCTGCCAGTTTCTCCTTCAGAAATTTGGATACTATACCATTTGGTGCATATATGTTGAGTACTGATATTTCCTCATTGTCTATACTGCCTTTTATCAGGATGTAATTACCTTCCATATCTCTTTTAACCAGATCTATTTTTACTTTGGCTTTGTCAGATATCATGATTGCAGCTCTTGCCTTCTTTTTCTCAGTTGAAGCCCAATAGATTTTGCTCTAGACATTTTACCTTTACCCCGTGTATGTCTATCTGCCTCATGTGTGTTTCTTGTAGACAATATATAGTAGAATTTTGGTTTCTAATCCACTCTGCTATTTGCTTCTGTTTTATGGGTGGGTTCATCCCATTCACATTCAGAGTTATGATTGTCAGCTGTATATTCTCCAGCATTTTGATATTCTCTCCTAGTTCTGCCCTTTCTTATTTCGCTATTTCCTTTTAAACTAGTGGTTTTCTTTTAATAAATCCCCCTTATCCCCTCCCTTAGTTTACTTCCCTATCTGTTCCCTCCCTTTTTGTTCCCCTCTTATTATTTTTTAAGGTCTGTTAAATTCCCTCCCCCCTCTTTCCCTCCTTTTTTGAACTACCCTCCCCACTACCCTCCTTGTTTTTTCCCTTCTGACTTTCCCTGTAGGTCAGATAGAATTGGATATCTCAATGGATCTAGCTGCTCTTCCCTCTCAGTATTGATTCCACTGAGAGTAAGTTTTAAGTATTACCTATTAACACTCTCTCTCCCTCCTTCTTATAATAGTATTTATCCCTTCCCTTTCCCATGCACCACTTTGTGTGGTATAGATTATCCTATCTTTCTTATTCCTTCTAGTTTCTCTTGGTGCCATCTTCTATTCCCCCATTTTCTTTTTTTGCACATTGTCTTAGACCATTTAGTACTCCAATGTCTCCCTATGAATAATTCTTCTAATTACTATAATAGTGAATACAATTTATGAGAGTTACACATAACATTTTTCCATATAGGAATACAAATAATTTGATCTTATTGAAGCCCTTAAAGAAGGAAATTAAAAACATTTTTTTCTTTCCCCTCTCTTTCTTATTTATCATTTCATATTTCGCTTGATTTTTGTGGTTGGATATCAAACTTTCTGCTTAGTTCTGCTCCTTTCTTTACAAATAGTTGGAAATCTTCTATTTTGTTAAAGGCCCATACTTTCCACTAGAAGTATATAGTCAGTTTTGATGGGTGATGCTTGGTTGTAGACCCAATTCTTTTGTCTTTCTGAATATCATTTTCCAAGCCTTGCAGACTTTTAGTGTGAAGGCTGCCAGATCCTGTGTGATCCTGATTGGTGCTCCTTGATATCTGAATTGTCTCTTTCTGGCTTCTTGTAATATTTTCTCCTTAACTTGGAAACTCTTGAATTTGATAATTACATTCCTGGGGGTTGTCTTTTGAGGATTTAGTGTAGAAGGTGATCTATGGGCTCTTTCTTTTCTTTTTTTCTTTTTTTTTTCTTTTTTTAAACCCTTAACTTCTATGTATTGACTTATAGGTGGAAGAGTGGTAAGGGTAGGCAATGGGGATCAAGTGACTTGCCCAGGGTCACACAGCTGGGAAGTGTCTGAGGCCGGATTTGAACCTAGGACCTCCTGTCTCTAGGCCTGGCTCTCAATCCACTGAGCTACCCAGCTGCCCCCTATGGGCTCTTTCAAAGTCTATTTTGACCTCTTGTTCAAGAACATCAGGACAGTTTTCTTGGATAATTTCTTATAGTATGATGTCGAGGTTCCTGTTTGTTTCTGATTTTTCAGGAAGATCAGTGATTTTCAAATTGTCTCTTCTAGACCTGTTTTCTTGGTCAGTCATTTTCTCAGTGAGATATTTCATGTTTCCTTCTATTTTGTCAGTCTTTTGACTTTGCTTTATTAGTTTTTATTGTCTTGTGAGATTATTGGCTTCTATTTGCCCAATTCTGTTCTCTAAAGACTGTTTTTCTGCTATAATCTTTTGATTTCCCTTTTTGGTTTTATCTATTCTGTTTTTCATAGTTTCCATCCATTTAATTTTGGTGTCCAATTTGCTTATCATTTCTTTTGATTTTGGGACTTCTTTCTCCAATTGGGAGTTTCTGTCTTTTAAGTTGTTTATTTCTTTTTGAGCTATTTTCTATTTTTCTTGCCAAATCTCTTCCAACTTTCTCATGATCTCAGATTTGAACTCTTCAATAGCTTGTGACCAATTTTCATTTTTTTTGGGAAGGTTTGGATGTGTTTACTTGTTTGTCCTTCTCTGCTGTCCTCTCTGTGGTCTGAATTTTTCTCTGTACAAATTATCCAGGATCAGTGCCTTTCTCTTGTTCTTTCTGGCGGTTGAAGGTTGTATTTCTTGGGTATTGCTTGCTATGGCTATGCTGGTTTTTCCTTCCCAGCCAGAAGTCTGAGTAAGGAGGGCAGACTTTCTGTATATGGAGCTAAAGAGCAGTTTTTGCCTGAGGCCACTTTTTGATTTTCAGCACGGTTTCTACTGTCTGTGAGACTTCTATTGTCTGCTGCCCCTCTCAGCTTTATCTCCTTGCCCAAGGTCCACACTCTTTAACCTCCTGTGTTCTCATGTCTAGCTGCTCTCAGGGGTAAGTTCATGGTGGTCCTAGTCAGCTGCCAAGAACCTAGAGATTGCCCCACTCTTGCTCTTTTGTCTGAGGCTTCTTTTCAAGTCTCCGTGCTGCTTCTACTGTCTGCTACCCCTCTCAGCTCTCTCTCTGTGCTCAAGGTCTGTGCTCTTTAGCCTCCTGGGGTCTCAAGTCTAGCTGCTCTCAGGGGTAAGTCCTTGGTGCTCTTAGTCAGCTGCCAAGTACCTAAAGATTGCCCCTCACCTCCTGTATTTTTGGTGTGCTGGCTCTGACTCTGGCACCATAGGTGGAATGGGGGAGGGTTGATCAGCTTGTGATTTGGTGGGAGCTATTTCACCCCCTTATAGCGTGGAAATGCCCAAATCCCATGTGCCTTCAATGCTGTTCCCTATTGTGGAGTCCCATTGTTTATCTGGATTTTGTTTTTTTGTCCTTTTGAGGTATCATATATGGGTTGGTGGTGAGGAGAGTAAGAGTCCTATTACTACTCTGCAGCCTTCTTAACCCAGAAGTCCCCTAACCCTTTTATTCTTTGCAGTATAGAACTACTAGAGGAATTACTGGAACAAAATAAAATATCAAAATAATTTGATAGCAATTGGGGTGTAGTTCCAAATTGTTTTCCAGAGTGATCAGATTATCAATAGTACATTTGTTGGGGGCAGCTAGGGGCTCAAGTGGATAAACATAGAGACAAGAGGTCCTACGTTCAAATCTGATGTCAGATACTTCCTAGTTATGTGACTTTGGGCAAATCACTTATCCTCCATTGCCTAGAGCTTACCAGTCTTCTCCCTTGGAACTGATACTTAGTATCAACTATAAAACTGAAGGTAAGGGTTTAAAATAATTGATTTCCTTAGATTCTGGAAGTTTCAGTGACTTACCCATGTTCCTATAGTCCCATGATGGTGAACCTATGGCACACGTGCCAAAAAAGTCTCCGAGACCTCTCTGTGGACCCACTCCCATTGCCCACTAGAGTTCCTTACTAGAAAGGCAGAGGGACTAGGTGGAACTGCCCCCTTCCCCACTTTCCACTGTGCTTGAGGATATTTTTTCACTTGATCTACCTCTCTGCCTAACAGCCTAATAGAAGTGCTTCTTCCCCTGTCTGGGATAAGGTAGGTGGATTGGTCCCAGGCAGCAGAGCTGGAGGGGAGCACAGAGCACTAGCTTGGGCCACTCCCCTCCCTTACCCTAACCCTAACCCTAACCCTAACCCTAAATTCTTTTCTAACTCTAACCCTAACCCTAAGGATGTTTTTTTCACTTGAGCTGCCCCTACCCAGCAGCTGGGTAAAGCATTGGGGTAGGGAAAGGGAGCAGTGGCGCAGCACTCAGTCTGGGGTGGGAGTATATAAAAGGGAAAAGGGGGATTTTTTAATTTGAATATTAACATTTAAAGGTGTGGCTGCCAAGAATTGAATAAATATCAATTCTAAAATGATTTTAGTAATTTATTTATAAAATATAAGAGAGAGAGTAGAAGTAGAGAGATGAGAAGAGGGTAGAGTAAGAGATCTAGCTTAAAGAATTAGACTATGTACTCAGTCCCTGGCTTTACTCCAGAAGGGCTCCAGAGGTCCCAGCCAGAGAGCCTAAAAGTCAATTAACAAGGGTTTTGGCCACGAGGGCTTCTCCCAATCAAGGGAGCCTCTGGGAGGCTAAGGTAGTCAGTCATCTTCACTTGCCACATGTAGTTCTAAGGGAAAGATTTAAGAACAGTCTCACCAAGGTCTCAGGGTCCCAGGTCCAATAAGCAGCATCTCCAGCTCGAGCTCTAATGCCAGGAAAATAAATAAGAAGACCTTACAAGAAGTTGTCACTCACTCCTTTTTAAAAGCGCTTCTTTTCCCGTCACTTCCTGTGCCTTCCTCTTAGTCTACGTGTCCAATCACAACAGATGCTTTGCTTAGGACTGCCCAGGGGGCAGTCATTCAATTCTGATTGTCACCCACCCTTGCACATATGGGTCACAGACTTCCCAACTTGTGAATTAAGTGGTGATGTTTTCACCTTTGGTGATTAAATCTAAAGATGGGCAAGGTAGGTTTAATCTCATTATCACTGGTGGGGCACAGCATGCAGTCTCTAGGTTTTGTGGGGCTGAGCATGACATGTGATATCTAAAAGCACCATCACTACTATAGCCAGTATGTTTCAGAAAGAAAGACTCACTGACTCCAAGAGCAGCTTTTATTCACTACACCAGGATGCATCATTGTGTCTTCATAGTATTTGTTAAATGGGTTGCAAAGAATGTGCAAATGTATGTGTGAATTTAGAAAGAGAAGATGGGGGCAGCTAGGTGGCTTGGTGGATTGAGAGGCAGGTCTAGAGATGGGAGGTCTTGGGTTCAAGTGTGGCCTCAGATACTTTTTGGCTGTGTGACCCTGGTCCCCCATTTTCCTAGTCTCACAATGCTCTGTGAGCATGCCTACCTACAGTCACCTGTTAAGAATTTATGCCTAGAAAGCCAGAGGGACTCAGGCCAAGCTGTTCCTCTCCTCCTCTTCATAAGCTTGGGGAAATTCCTCACTTCACCCACCCCTCTACCCAGCAGTCCAATGGGAGTAATTCCTCCCTCACCTGTCTGAGATAAGAGGGGTTTAGGGGGTGAGGTGGTGGGGCAGGGCACTTGGTTTCTGGGGTTGTAGAGTGTGGCACATGGTAGGAGAGGAGCCACTGGCACAGCACTTGGTCTGGGGGTGGGGTGGGGGAGCCCAGAATGCCATCTCTAAAAGGTTTGCCATCACTGGCCTAATCCTTATCACTCTTCTACCTTGGAGTTCATCTATAGTATTGATTGTAAAATAGAAGATAAAGGTTTTTAAGAAAAAATGGAGGGAATGAAGGAGAGAAGGGAGAAAGAAGGAAGAGAAGGGAGGAAGAGAGAGAGAGAAAGGAAGGAAGGAAGGAAAAGAAAGAAAAGAAAAGACCAGTTTATGGCTTGGGTTCCTGTAGTGACAAAGATGTGTTCCCTCTGGTTAAATGCTCTGTACCTGTCACCTTTTTTTTTTTTTTTTTTAAGTTCAACTGAAACCTGAATCTGGTCCACTCTTCCATGTACCTTTTTTTCAAGAGTGTTTTTTGTATATATCATATTATTAGATTCTGATTTCTAATCCATTGTGCCTCCTTCCATCTCAGATGTATTCTACCATTCATGTTTATAACTATAGGAATTATAGGTGGTAAGAGGTGCTTAACACGAGTGATCTGTAACTGAAACAATCTATTTCACCTGAATTTCCTCTCATGCTTTTACCATCTCCCAACCCAGACAGAAGGTTCTTTCTTTCTTTCTTTCTTTCTTCCTTTCTTCCTTTCTTTCTTTCTTTCTTTCTTTCTTT
>NC_058131.1:434050333-434070905 GCF_016433145.1 Gracilinanus agilis
TGGGGGTCAAGTGACTTGCCCAGGGTCACACAGCTGGGAAGTGTCTGAGGCCGGATTTGAACCTAGGACCTCCTGTCTCTAGGCCTGGCTCTCAATCCACTGAGCTACCCAGCTGCCCCACTTTCTTTTTAAACAATTCTTTTTCATTGCAGTTTGTTTTGCTTATGGGCCTTTCCATCACTGATCCTACCCTATCATTATCATCATCATCATTACCATAAAAATAACACTTATACAACACTTTAAGGTCTACAAAGCAATTAACGAATGTTATTTTACTTAATCCTCACAACAATCCCTTGGAGGTAGGTGCAATTATTATTCCCATTTTTTAGATGAGGAAACTGAAGCAGATAGAAGTAGGCAGAAGCCAAGTCAAAAGACATACCCTTGGCTATACAACCAACAAGTGTCTTTTTTTTTAATTTAAAATTTTTATTTTATTTTGAATGTTTTCCCATAGTTACATTTTTCATGTTCTTTCCCTCTCCCCCAAACCTCCCACCCCCCTGTAGCTGACAATAAGTGTCTTAAGACTGGATTTTAATGGTGGTCTTCCTAATTTCAGGTTCACTTCTCTTATCCACTGGCCTAACTTCCTTTCTCCTTCACCCTGTCTCCATTTAGTTCCCTGGTAAGTTTAGTTTATTTTTAAATCAGATTTCAAGGTGTATTTATTTGTTCCTGCTCCCCCATATGTGTCCACCCATTTCCTTTGTCCTATTCAGATAAAAGTGATGTGCGAAGACCCATTCCTCCAACCCTTTCTTTCCTACTTCTATACTTCAATATTAAGGATTGATTCCAAGGCAAAAGAACGTTAAGAACTAATCAACTGGGGTTAAGTGACTTTTCCAGGGTCACACAGCTAGGAAGTGGCTGATATCTGATTTGAATTCAGTACCTCTCTCTAGACCTGACTCTCAATCCACTAAACCAGTGATGGGCAAACTACAGCCTGGGCCCAGATGCAGACGAAATGTTCTATTCAGCCACAGGACATTATTCCTAATCTGATGAATACAATGAGTAGGATACAATACAATGAAGCTTCAAAAAAGTTGCCTTAGAAACAGACTGACAGATGAGCATTTCCTTTCCTTTGGCCCCCTCTTTAAAAAGTGTGCCCATCACTGTACTAAACCATCTAGCTGCTTTGTATAATGTAAGGATGGAATTTTGAGGGGAGAGAATGTTGAACCGAAGGAGGAGAAGACAGTTGTTGACAGTTGGAACCAGTGGGGGATGCTGGGAATTTTTCCCAGGAGGAGGAGGAGGAAGAGAGATCTTCCGTTTGGGGTCTGGGAGGAGAGAGGAGGCAGAAAACCCAGCCGTGATCTGACCAAAGGCCTTCCCAGGAATCTTTCTCTTGGAGATTTAAATCCTGATTCCCAACCTGCCTTTCCTCTCAGGATAGATGATTTCTTGAAGGAGACAAATCCACTCTTCTCTGAGTTCTCCACTGAGGCAGTTGATCCAGTCTCTAACTGCCTTCAGCTCCCAACGTGGAGTCCAAATCTAAGAGCTTCCTCCTTCCTCATTCCATTTAGAATTCTCCAGCCTTCTCTGATAAGCCTGGTGCCTAATTTAATCTATAAATTCCTTTCAATCGATCAATATATAGTTTACCTTTCTCTATTTCTCTTGATTCCTTCATTTCAAAATTTCTACTTTGGTCTGGCCTTTACATCCAGAATACTTGGAAATACTCTATTTCATTAAAGATTCATATTTCCCTGTAGAATTTTCCTGTTTTTCTAGTTAAATTATTCTCCATTATAGATATTTTGGAATGGCTTTTTCTTTTAGCCTCTTAGGGGTAGAATTAGCTATAGATTTATCATATTAGATTTATCATAAATCCACCCTTTCTTTACTTAGTTTCCAACTAATTTTTATCTTTGCTTTGAAGGCCCTTTATTTAATTTAAATTTTATTACACTATGAGAAATTATTTCATTTCACATTTAATATTTTACCATTTGTTTATGTACTAATACATGGTCAGTTTTTGTGAAGGTTCATGCATAGCAGAGAATAAAAACTCTTCTATTTCCCTTCAGTATGCTTCAAAGGTCTCCTTTATCTAACCTTTATAAAACTCTATTAATCTCTTTAATTTTTTTCTTGTTTATTTTATGTTAGGTTTACTTAGGTTTGATAGAACATTTAGATTCCCCTATTATTATAATTTTACTGTATTTTGTCTCCTGTGACTCATTCAATTTTTCCTTGGTGGGAAAAAGAATTAGAATGCTTTGCTATTTCATGTGTGTTTAGTATTAATAATTAGTGTCTTTGATACCTTTCAGCAAAATATAGTTTACCTGTTTATCTTTTTAATAAAGTCTATTTTTGTTTTTGAGTTGTCAGAGATCATGATTGCTAGTCCTGCCTTTTTTTCCCCTTTGGCTAAAGAATAATTGATTCTGCTCCAGCCCTTTATTTTATCTCTGCATATCTTTCTCTTTGTGTTTCAAGGGTATTTCTTGGTAAACAATACATTGTTTGATTCTGATTTCAAATTCAGAAATTGCTATCCTCTTCCTTTTTGTGGATGAGTTCATTCCATTTGGGCAGTTAGGTGGTGCAAAGGATAGTGTGCCAGGCCTGGAAGCAGAAAGATTCATTTTCCTGAGTTCAAATCTGGCCTCAGGCACTTAACTAGTTGATTGAACCTGGCTGAAGAAGACACTTAACCCTGTTTTTCTCATCTATAAAATGAGCTGGAGAAGGAAATGTCAAACCTCCCAGGTATATTTGTCAAAAAAAACCCAAATGTTAGACAGGACTGATAAATAAATGACAACTCATCCCATTTACATTCACAATTATGATTGTTAACTGACTTTACCAACATCACATTCCGTTATACTTCCCATTTTCATTCCCCCCTCGCTGCCATCCCCTCTTTCAGTTTGTTTGATTTCTGAAAACTGTCTTTAAAATCTACCCTCCTTTTTAACTCTCTACCCTTGTAAGAGGGGAATTAGATATTTAAGGTATGGTTGCCAGGAATCTAATTAGCTCGATTCCAAAATTAAAATAGACCCAAGTCAGGATGGTTTTATGGAAATTTATTTACAATTAGGAAGGTTGAAGGTAGGGAAATATATAGAGAGAAACTCTGGCCCGGACCAGAGGTCCAGACCGGATGAGAGGAGCACAGAGGTTAATTAACAAGGTTACTAGCCACAAGGCCCTTTACAATTGGAGAGCAAGAGAAGCCTCCTTGAGGGTAGAGCCTCCAGAAATGCCAAGGGAGGTGAAAGGAAGTCAGCCTAACTTAACCATGTGACAATTCAGAGAAGCCGCCTGAAGTCTCAGCAGAAATCCTTCATCACCAAGTTCAAAGCACCAACTGCCTCCACAGGAAGTTACCATCATATTTGAAAGATAGCAGCTTTTGTCACTTCCTGCATCCACTTTCAATTTCCAGTGGACAAATGGCAGCCTCAACACTGTTTTGGACTGCCCAAAGAGCAGTCCCTTGTTCTTGATTTGTTACTTATTGTCACGTGTGGGTAACTAATCTCCCCTCCCCACTAAGTTGGGTGAGGTAACATTATTTCTGATGGCTAGAGTCTAACAATGACTAAGTTGGGTGAGGTGACATTATTTCTGATGGCTAGAGTCTAACAATGAATGAGGATGAGCTAATTCTATTTATATACCCTCCCTTTTTCTTAACAATTTTCTCTCCAACATTTTTGTTAAGATGGATTTCTTTACCCCATTCTGTGTATGTGTATTTGTTCTTCCTTTAGCCAAATTGTATGGGAGTGAGTTTCAGGTGATATTCACTTCCTCTACTGCCCTCTACATTATATAAACTCTTCCTTACATTCTCCATTGATATGAGATCATTTTTCTTATTCTTCCCCCCCACCTTTCACTCTATCCTATTATTGATTCTTCTTTTGAAGTCATACAAAAATAGTAGAAGCACTTACTTAGACTCCCTTTAAAACCCTTGGTGATGATAAAGTTATATGGAGCATTACATGTATCATCTTCTCATATAAGTATGAAAATACTGTATCTTTATGTTGTCCCTTTTCCTCACTCATGTTTAACTTTTTATGGTTTTCTTGAATCCTTTTTTCAATGACACAATTTTATATTTGGCTCTGATTTTTTCATTATGAATACCTGAAAGTTCTTTATTTTCATTGATGATTCACTTTTTATCCAATTGTATTATACTTGGTTTTGTTGGGTAGATTAAATCCTTTGACTTTCTGAATATCATATTCCAAATTTCCTGTTTCTTTATAGTGGTGCCTATTAAATCTTGTGTTATCATGACCATGGCTATGGCTTTGAGGTCTTTGACTTCTTTCTGACTTCTTGAAGTATTACCTCCTTGACCTGGGAGCTCTGGATTTTGGCTATAATATTCCTGTGAGTTTCCATTTGAGGATTTCTTTTAGGAGGTAACAAGTGGATTCTTTCAATTTTTACTCTGCTCTCTTATTCTAAGATACTTGTGCAGTTTTCATTTATGATTTCTTGAAATATAATATTTAGGCTCTTTTTGTTTAAGACTTTTAGGTAGTCCAGTGATTCTTAAATTAGTTCTTTTAATTCTCTATTCATCATTTTCTTGCATAGTTTTCATTTCTCATTTTCTTCTTTTACTGTTCTTATTTTATTTTTAAAATAATTTTAAAAACCTCTTTAATTCTTCTAGGGATTCTTGCTGGACTTGATGAATAATCATTTTTCTTTGAGACTCATTTCTGATGGAAGGTACTATTTTCACATGAGAGCAATGGCTCCATGATGTCTTTTCTCCAATTTTTATCGCTGTTGGGATTGTTAACAGTATTTGGAACGGACCTTCCCAGTCTAGCTGAGTTGCTCCTGTGCACTGGAAGCTCTTTATATATACTGTAACTCCTGGATTTAAATGATGAAGAGAAAAGTCTATAGGTCCAGCTTGAACCACGGCTCCAGGTTCCTGAAGTTCTTGTATTTTGATTTGCAGATCTTATATATATGAGGTACTAGAAGTATCTTCTCCTAACAATGATGTATACACAGAGTCAAACGGTTTAGCATGCATTTGTGGACGACCAAACAGCATCTGAAATGGTGAGATGTGTAGATCTCCCCTGGGCCTGCTTCAAAGGTAAAATAGCACTAGAGGGAAAGCTTTAGGCCATTTCAAATGAGTCTCAGTGCATAGTTTTCCCATCATATTTTTCAGTTCTCTGTTCACTCTTTTGACTTGCCCTGAGCTCTAGGGGTGGTATGGTACATGAAACTTTGGTATTATTCCTAAATATGAGTAAATTTGTGATAAAACTAAATCAGTAAAATGAGTTCCCTTGTCTGAATCAATCCGTGCTGGCAGACCAAAATGAGGTATGATTTCTCTTAAAAGCACTTGGGCAACAAACGCTGCTGTTGCTCTAGCAGTTAGAAACACTTCTAGCCATCTGGTTAGCTGGTCTACTATAACTAAGCAAAATTTGTAATTATTTTCAAGTAATTCTCTTCTTTTTTTGTTTGTATCTTGTAAAAAATAAAACTAATATATAATAATAACTTTAAAAATGTTATGTTTTTTGTAAGTTTTTTTAGTAATCTCTAGAAAATAAAGCCATGTGCCATGCTAGCTTAGACTGATCAAACAGCCTGCCGTTCCCAGCCACTATAGGAAGCAAAGAGGACTGGGAATACCAGCCTCTTAATTTTATCCTCCTGTCTATGTCATTACATAACAACAAGAAGCCAGTGTGCTCATGGGAAATGTAGTTCAAAGACCCCAAAATTTCCAATAACACAGTCTTGAGCTTCCCTGTCATGACAGTAGGTCTTTATCATGGGGTTCTTTTGTTTACTTACTAAATCTTCCAGCTTACTTCTTGACTTGGAACTTCATATTAGTGCTGGGTTCTTTGTGCTTCTGGGAGGGGATGGGTAATGTATGAGCTTCTGTAATGGTGTGAGCTTCTCTCTTTCTACATCCTACCACTTTCTCAGCTCCAACTGAGGTCTGTACATTTTTGGTGCTCCGAAACTGTTGTGATTTAGGTTTCTGTTATTGCCTTCCTAGTGTGAGGTCTGCAAGTTCCTGATCCAGTTTTGGGTCTGTTCACTTGTAGATGGTTGAGAATTTTAGTCAACTGATAGTGGATTCAGTAATATTACTCCCCTAGGTGGTTCTATAGGTTTGGAGCCCCTGAACTGTTTCTTCTTCTTTGGTTTTGGTCTCACTTCCTTGTGATTTTACTGAAGATTTATTTGGGCTAAAAGCTAGAATTGAATTGTCACTCTGCTTCAGAGCTCAGAACTATGACACTATTCACTTTCTTGAACTTCATGATCAGTACTAATCTAGGTCCCAATCTCATTGGCAAGCTCCTTTTTGCTACAGTTGTATAACCAGGAAATAGGTAATGGGTGTCAGAACTTTCAGAAGGCACCTGTTCCTATACCAAATGCTAATTCAGGTATTCTCTTTCTACTTTGATGGTTGTTTTGGTTGTCTTTTTCTTCATGTTCCCTGGAATATTCCTCACTGCCACTATTGCACACTCCTAACCAACATCTATCCCAGTTTTGTCAGACCTTTCTATCTTTTTCTAGAGTTGGCCTAGGTTAGAAAAATGACTCATTTTTTTTCTTGGCCTTCTCAGTCAGAATTGGGTATGTTGTATTTTCTAGGCTTTTGTGGGAGAGATGTGTGGGTTGAGATAAGCAAAAATAATTCCTCTCACTCTACCATCTTGACTTCATCCTATCAGTGGTATAATTTTAACAGTCTAGTGCCTGAGTTCCCAATAATGTGCTTCATATTTAACAATCGACCAGAATGCCGTAATGCCAGAAATTTCTCCAATCTGCAATAAAACAACAGAGGCAGAGCTCTAAGCCAATGATTTGTTAGAAGGATCTGGCTCCCTCCAACAAATAGGGTCCCAGATCTTCCTTATGGTCTGAGATACCCCCATCTTCTCCTAAGCACAGCTTTTATTCCCTTCAGTGCTTATATGCCTAGTCAGTTCCAGCATCCACACATTATCTCTTGGTATGCCCCTCAGTCATGTTGCTAACAAACAGTGAGGTGGACATGTAGCAACCAGCCCATTCTACAACCCATCCTCGTGGTAATCAGCCTATTTAAACTCTATCTTCATGACTCTCACCCCTAGCAATCATGCCCTGGGAACCCTAGTGATCAACCTGCATTGATATGATTAAATATTAGGTCAAGCCTCTTGTCCAGGCCTGCCTGACATGGGTCATGGGGAAGAAGTATACAAGGTGGAGGGGCTCTTAATGTATCATGAAAATTTTCACTAAAGCTTGTGACATCTGGATGGCACCCCCTACCCCCCCAAACCATGCTGACAAGTTTAAGTTGAACATAGACTTTATTTATTTATTTTTTTAAACCCTTGTACTTCGGTGTATTGTCTCATAGGTGGAAGATTGGTAAGGGTGGGCAATGGGGGTCAAGTGACTTGCCCAGGGTCACACAGCTGGGAAGTGGCTGAGGCCGGGTTTGAACCTAGGAACTCCTGTCTCTAGGCCTGACTCTCACTCCACTGAGCTACCCAGCTGCCCCCTGAACATAGACTTTAACATGAGAAGAAAGAACCTATTCAACTATAACCTACCTAGTTGCTTTTGATTATTGCTTATAATAATAACCGATCACCATCTCTATGAAAACACATTAAACTAGATAACACTGTTTAGAATTAGTCATAGTTACTCATCATAAATTATTGATTTAAGATGGTTTAGAGGTCTACTAAAATAAATAGGGTAAGGGTCAAATTATTTCTCATAAGATGTAAATAATTTTTATAAAAGGCCAATTTCTCCCACGTCTTTCAAGACATTTGAAAACTCACAAAGCCATTTCTAGACCCAGGCAAATACACCATGAGAACTGCATTTGTCTAAATCTAGAAAGATAAAACACAAAAGAGGGGGCTACAACCATATGCTCATAACCACATGAAGACTGGATGAGAGACAGGTCAATCATCCCCTAGCTCCAAATACAATGGGAAAGGAAAAGAACTGTAAGAGATTGCTTTTGTATAACCCCTAAATTGTAATTTTCAGGCTTAGCAATCAACTAAAGGCTCATTTTCACATACTACAAGTCCCTGTGAGTGGCCAGAAGTAGGGTCCTTCAAGCTTCCACATAATTAACTGAAAGCAAAATCAAACCCATTCTGAAATATCTCACCCCTATTAGAATGGCAAATATGACAGAAGGACTAAATAACAAAGGTTGGTTGGGATGCGGAAAAATGAGAACACTGTTGGTGAAATTGTGAACTGATTCAATTATTTTGGAGAGCAGCCTGGAATTATGCTAAAAGAGTTAAAAAACTGGGTATATCTTTTAACTCAGTAATGCCACTAGTAGGTTTATTTCTCAAGGTGACCAGGGAAAAAGAAAAATAGAATCTATATATTCCAAAATATTTACAGCAGCTCTCTTTGTAGTGGTAAAAAACTAGAAATTGAAGGCATGTCCATCAGTTTGGGGATGATTAAACTAATTGTGGCATATGATTACGATGGAATACTACTGCACTATAAGAAATGATGAGCAGATTAATTTTGAAAAAACATGGAAAGATTTACATGAAATTGGATCAGTAAAATGAGCAGAACCATGAAAATATTATATACAGCAACAGAAGTATTATTTGAAGAATGACAATTGCATATTAATATTTGTAGTAGAGTGATCGTTTAGAGCAGTGATTCCCAAAGTGGGTGCCACCACCTCCAGGTGGGTGCTGCAGCAATCCATGGGGGGTGGTGATGGCCACCGGTGCATTTATCTTTTCTATTAATTCCTATTAAAATTTAAAAAAAATTAATTTCCAGGGGGCTAAGTAATATTTTTTCTGGAAAGGGGGTGGTAGGCCAAAAAAGTTTTGGAACCACTGGTTTAGAATCTATATCCCAATCATATCCCCATTGAACCATGTGATCAATCATATGTTTTTCTTCTGGGTTTCTACTCCCACAGTTCTTTCTCTGGGTGTGGATAGTTTTCTTACTCATAAGTCCCTCAGAATTGTCCTAGATCAGGGATGGGCAAACTACAGCCTGGGCCCAGATGCGGCCCCCTGAAATGTTCTATCCAGCCATGGACATTATTCGTAATCTGACGAATACAATGAGTAGGATACAATACAATGAATCTTCGAAAGAGTTGCCTTAGAAACAGACTGACAAATGAGCATTTCCTTTCCTTTGGCCCCCTCTTTAAAAAGTGTGCCCATACTGTCCTAGATCCTTCCATTGTGCCACAGTGTGTCTTTGTAATGCATTTAAAAAATATTATCTCATGTATCTGAACAACAAACATAGAAGATATAAACTTTTTTTTTTTGTATTTGCACTAGGGAGGGGAAAAGGAATTAAATACATAAAATTTACATATTTAAAGAGAATCTATTAAAAGATAGTCTTTATAGATAGAGATAAATATTGTCAGCATCCAAGTAAACATTCAAAATGGGCAGATACTTAGGTAATTCTCCAGATTGGAGTGGTGGTAGCTATAAAGATGGCTTCGAGCTTTCCTTTTTTGCATCACAAAAGTTCTGATGGGTATTAGAGATGCTTTTAATCCCTAAGGGTTCTAGGATTATAACTGGTGAAGAGCAAGATTGTAGTTGTTACCTCCATTTTCAGGTTTGCATTTTGGCATTTTAGAACTCTGTAATTCAAGGAAATAAGAATATAGGACTTATTTTCTTAAGATTAACAAAAAAAAAGAGACATGGAGAGTAACTGGCCCCATTTAAGGAAAAGGCATATTAGAGACATGAAAGTTATTCTAATACAATATAATGAGCAAAAAATGGAATGACAGAGGAAACAAAGGTTGAAGCAATTTATTGCAAGGAGTGCTAATTGCTTAATACATCAGGACCAGTCACCTTCCTTAGGACCCAGCATACAGGCTGTGATGGATTTTATACATTATAAGCAATTAATCAAATAAGATCAGTTAATTAGAAGGAAACAATACAATGTTAGGCAATCTGATCCCTAATTGGAAGAAAGATTTGGAACTTTCCAAGTTGAGAGTGAGGTATGTAAGCTGGTGCAGTTTATCAGCAAACAGTGATAGATTTTGTTTCTTCTTTACCTATCATCATTTCTTTCTCTTGTCTTTTTGCTATTGCTAGCATATCATAGTGGAGAGAGTAAGCATACTTGTTTCATTTACATTTTAACTGGAAAAGATTTTCATATATGCCTTTTACATCTGACTCTTGCTTTTGATTTTAGGTAGATGCTTTTTATATTATGGAAAAGTTGCTCTATGCTTATACTTTATAGAGTTTTTGGTATAAAAGTGTATTGTACTTTGTCAAAGGTTTTTTCTGCATCTATTAACATGATCATCAGGTTTTGAACGTTTTGATTTTTTAACACGATTAGTTATGTTGACTAAATTTTCTATGTTGACCCATCCTTGTATCTTAAGAATAAATCCCTCTTGTTTATATGAAATGATATCTTGGATAAAAACTGTAATCTGTTTGATAGAATTCTGTTTAAAACATGTGAATCAATATTCATTTATATTTTTGGTCTTTAGTTTTTTTCCCAAGTTTTATCTTTCCCTGGTTTAGATATAAGAATTATATTTGAATTATAAAAAGATTCTAATAAGAGTGCTTTATTTCACAGTTTTTGTGAATCTTTTGTGAAATATGGGTACTAACTCTTCTTTTAAAAGTTTTATAAGGGGCAGCTAGGTGGCTCAGTGGATTGAGAGCCAGGCCCAGAAACGGGAGGTCCTAGGTTCAAATATGGCCTGAGACACTTCCTAGCTATGTGACCCTGGACAAGTCATTTAACCCCCATTGCCTAGCCCTTACCACTCTTCTGCCTTGGAAATAATACATAGTATTGATTCTAAGATGGAAGGTAAGGGTTATTTTGTGCAAATACATCCTTTTCTCTTTTCTTCCATCTCTTTGGAATAAAGACCTAGTAGTAGCAAAGTAATAGTTTTGATGGTTCAAAGAATATGAATAGTTTCATAATTCTTAGGGCGTAGTTCCAAGTTGTTCTCCAGAATGATTGGACTAGTTCACAACTCCACCAACAATGTATTAGTGTCCCAATTTTTTTATAGCCTCTCCAATATTTGTGATTTTCCCTTTTTGTTGTGTTAACCAATCTGTTGTGAGATATTATCTTAGAATTCTTTTAATTTGCATTTTCTAATAAAAGATAGTGATTTGGAGCATTTTTTCATGTGAGTATTGATAGCTTTGGTTTCTTCTGAAAACTGCCTGTTCATATCCATTGGCCATTTGTCAAATGGAGAATGACTCATTTTTTATAAATTTGTTTCAGTTTTGTATATTTGAGAAATTCAGGCTTTATCAGAATATAAAATATTCCTCCTAGTGTCCTGTTTTCCTTCAAATTTTGGATATATTAGTTTTGTTTGTGCAGAAGCCCTTTAATTTCATATAATTGAAATCATCTATTTTACTTTCTGTAGTTCCCTCTATCTTTTGTTTGGTCATAAACTTGTCCCTTTTCCGTAGATTTGACAGGTACATTCTCCCATCCTTTCCTAACCTACTTATGATATAATGAGATAAGTAAGGATACCTTTTGATAAAAGATAATATAGATAATGAAGTAATATCAATACTTAATATATATACACTCCAGTTTTTTAAAGGAGAAACTAAATGAGCTTAAGGAGGAAATAGAAAGTAAAACTATACTAGTGAGGGACCTCAACCTTTCCTTTCAGATTTAGATAAATTTAACCAAAAAATAAACAACAAAGAAGGAAAGGAAGTAAATTAAATTTTAGAAAAGTTAGATATCTTAGATATCTAATAGATATCTGGCAAAAACTGAATTAGGATAAAAAGGAATAAGTCTTCTATTCAGCAGCACATGGTATGTACACAAAAATTGACTATGTACTAAGGTATAAAAACTTCACAACCAAATTCAGAAAAGCAGAAATAATAAATGCATCTTTTTCAGATAATAATGTAAACAAAATTATCATGTTTTGCAGGTGATATGATTGTTTAGGTGGAGAACAGTAGAGAATGAATTAAAACTTAATTGATTTAGCTACATCAAAATTGAAGTTCATAAAATAGATTCATGTAAATGATCAGCATTTGTGTTATGAAAATAAAATCTAACAAGAATAGAAAAAAATTTATTTTAAAAGAACTTTCTAACGTGTTAAATATTTTGGAGTCTTTATATAGCCCCTAAAAAATCATTTGGAGGAACAAAAGATCAAAAATCTCAATGAAAATGAAGAAAAAAGTAGAAACTAAGGAAGCCCAACAGATTCCTGATTTCATTTGAATATATTACATCAAAATGGTTTGGTATTTCATAAAAGATAGATTTGTTTTTTTAAAAGATTAAATATACAGCATAAAGAAGCAAACAATCAATATAGTGTAGTGTGAGGGTAGTGAAGGGAGGAAGGTAGGAGGAAGGATGGATGGGAGAAAGGAGAGATGAAGGTAGAGGAAGGGAAAGGAAGGTAGTGGTCCCCATCCCCAGCAGGGGGATATTGACCAGAGCCCTTTGGGGCTCAAATAAAAGATCAGAGAGCACCTTAGTGTTTAGTATAGCTAGGTTTTATTTAAATTAAAAAAGGGAAGGTCTAGGGAAAACTAGGAGGTAGATGGAAGGGAAAAAAAGACATTGAGTGAGAGAGACTAGCTGAGAGTTCTCCAGGGTAGAGAGCATCAGCGAGCTTCTGGGCTTGAGAGCACTTGAAGGTGCCAAAAATTCTCTCTTTTATACTTTCTCCGACACCTCCCACAAATGAAGTGGGAGGTGTTGGGTGAAGTTGTAGCAGGGAGCCCTTAGAGTAATTTTAAATGACACACTCCCCCCGCTATTATCCTTTGGGAGACCAGTCTCCCCAATGGATCATAACAAACATACATTTATAATTACAATAAAATAAAGGATATATACATCAATACAAGGGGAGAATGGTAACAATTTTTATGATATAAGGACATCAAATACTTGGCACTTATTTTACAAAAACAATTCAGGGACCAGGCCCCTTCTTTCACAACAAAATATATAGATACCTAAAACAGATGCATTTAAACAAAATAGGTGAATTTAAACAACACAACAAAACAAACACATTTTAGCAAGACAAATAAATGAATTTAAAACCCCCGAAAGTTCAAAATTTTGCACATCTGGTTGCTCTCTTAGTCTTCTGGATCAGCATGGGTTCTCCATGTGGTCTCCACGGGCATCTCCATTTGGATTCCAGGAGATAGCAAATCTCTCTTCCTAAAATAACTTAAACTCTCTATATGAAATAAAAACACATTCCCCCATGAGGAGAATAGAAAGAAACATTGAAATCACAGAGGTATATATGGCTGAGGCAGGAGGCATATGAATCACTGCCAATCAAATTCAGCAGAAAAATTAGCACAAAAATGCCAAATAACTATTGGATGAAAATTCTAAATACCAAATCCTAAATTTTATATGAAAAAAGTTCTAAATAAGAAAAAACAAAATCACACTCGGTCTTTGAATAATGCCCAATCAAAGCAATCCATGTCCAATATCATGCACGTACCCACTTAGCAGCCAGGACTACAGTCAACCACCATAGTAAGAAATGTAGAAAAAAGGACTAGATTTGTATTTATTGGTCTGATATTACATCGTTTCTGATTATGTCATTTCTTCGTTTCTTATTTTATCATTTCTTCTCAAGGATAGACTATGGAGCCAGAACAGCCAATTATTAGGTACTTGATATGAATTTTACAAGGAGTGTGGTTTGAGGAGTCTTATGTCTTAACGTATGTTAAGCATCGCATCCTCGGTTCTTACACTAGGGTTCAAGTCCTTTTTATTGACATAGAAGTCTCAGCAATTCTCAGCAAGATTAGTTTCTCTATTTGACTTGTGTGCTCGTTTGGCATCAGTCAGGTTAAGTACGTACTGCTTTGGCCCTGTGTAAGTTATCTGTGCTTCTTTGGCACTGTATAGATGAAATCTGTGCTCCTTTGTTGATCCCATTTTGTCGAACCAGACATATGTGCAAAGTCTTGTATTAATTAAATACTAATGGCAATTTCAGTAGTCTAAGGCTTTTGGGTAGACAGTTACAGTTAGAACAAATGGATATACTAAACCTACACTAATATAATAATCAAAAACTCTTTCAATTTAGATAACATGTGCTTCAAATACAAAAATTGCACATGCAATTATAAAAAATATGCTAAAAATTCAAAATATACATATCTCCTATAATCAGTGATAATGAGAAAAAAAATATATATGTATGTTGCAATTCATGTCACTTAAGGAGAGGTAGAATATAAAGGTTTTTACCCAAGAATTTAGATGCATTTCCTCTTAGCTTAGCCATGATCCACAGTGTGAGTGCAAATGAGGTAAAACAATGGAGTTATAAAAGTAATAATACATTTAAGAAAATACAAAAATTTCACAAAAAGCACAAAATGCATATTAATGCAATTCAATACAGGTTTCCTAATATAGGTTTTCTTCAAGGTAATATATGTTCAAATCTTTCAAAATATACAAAATACAAGTTTTCCAAATCATCAATACAAAGGCACATGTCAAATACCAGATGGGACAAATAAAGATAAGGGGGTAGACAGGCACTGTATTGTAAAATCTATTGCTTCTTCTTTCCCATTTTTAAAGGGAGACAAAACTGAAAAGGGTTAATAGCAACAAAAACCACAAAAGCAATAGAGTTTTAAGGGGCATCTCCTTCTGCCCTACATGGAGGGGCAGTAGCACTCTGAGGAGTGTGTGGACGAGTTCCACTTTGAAGATACTGCTGTGGGGTCATTTGTTGTGGATTATCTGCCTGATTATCAGTCCTGAAATTGCAATTCCGATAGTTATTGTTTCTGAAATTAGTATTGTTCCTAAAATTGTTGTAGTTGTTATTATTATACCTAATTGCTTGTAACAGATTTCTACAATGCATCATTAAGTGGCCCTTCTTGTTACAGAATTGGCAGGTCAGAGATTGATAATTAGACTCTCAGAGAGGGGCAAGTGGTATTGGTTTAGTATCATCATGCCTCTTTCCTGTTTTTCTATTTTATTTCATAATGATTTCAGTTCTTTTTGTATGGTATCTAATAGGTCATTAGTTTGTACCTTTGTCTCTTCACTTCCTTTAGTGACATACATAGCTTTTTTCCTTAATTTGCCTAGATCCATTTCTGGCCATTTGGGACAATTCATCTTAAAGTAATCCTGGACCACTCTGCTAGAATTGTTTACAAATTGTCGCTTTATTTGTCGTATGCCTTGCTCTGTCAATAAATCCAAGTCCAAATATCAAGCTCCCAATTCAATAAGCCTGCCCATTGTAAGGGGGAAAAGGTTTTTTTTTTTTTTTTTTTTTTGTCAAATATATTAAATATTGGTTGCCAGGGGGGAAATCCCCAATTAAGGAATAACCTCCAGTCAAAATTGACTTTTATGGAAATTTATTTATAATTGAGAAGAGGAAGAAGAAATAAGGAAATAAGAATCTAACACAGTAGGTAAATTACTATGATCCCCTAGTTAATCGAGGTAGATCTGATTAACCCAAGCCAAGAGTCAGAGGACCAGAGGCCCAGAGGGCCGGGGGGCCCTGGAGGTGAATGAAGCAAAAGCTTCAGTCACAGATTCTCTATAAAAAGAATTTCCTTAAGAGAAGTTCAGGAAGATTCAGTCTTTAAACTCAGCACGTGGCATTCCAAAGGAAGATTTAAGAATGGTCTCACCAAGGTCTCAGGATTCCAGCCAGCACTCCTCCATGAACCAGAAGAGGTCCTCCACCAAAAGACCTCTTCCAGAAGACCTTCTGACTCACTCAACTCTCTCTTTTTAAAGGGGTTACTTATGCGTCACTTCCTGTACCTCCCTCCTGGTTTGAGTGTCCAGTCACAACAGATGCTTCTCTTAGGACTGCCTAGGGGACAGTCAGTCAATTCTGATTCATAACCCACTCTAGCACAGGTGGGTTATAGACCTCCCAAAATTGGAGATGTTTTTACCTTTGGTGATTAAATCTAAAGATGGGCAGTGTAGATTTAATCTAATTATCACACCATAAACTGAGAGCAAGTTTCGTCATCATTTTGAGTTAGGTGATCAAATTTGGTCCAGTTGTCTGGACGTCCTGCACATTTTTTCATTGCTTTTAATATTGCAGCCCTAGCATTATTTAGCTGCAAATATTCCTCAGAATCATTATAATTCCAGTGAGGATCCTTGCGTCCTTGGGCCTTATTTACATGAGAGATGATTTTATTTCTTTCTCTATCAGGAAGATCTGGAGTAATTTTTCCACATCCTTATACGAATGATTGTATTGGAAAAACATGTCTTCCATCCTTTTCATTACAGCTATGGGTTTGTCATTATAGTTTGGAACATCTTTTTTAAATTCTTTGATATCTTGAGGAGTGAATGGAGTATGGTGTGTTAAATTTATCACATCCCCAGATCGTTCTAATGTAGACACTTCCCTTAAGGGGAAAAGGCCATCACAGGAATCAGAATCATATGAATCAGAATCATAGCGTGGTTTTGATTTCTTTTTAGTCATTTTTGTGCTTACCATGGCAGAACAGATCTTTTGAGGTGTTTGCTTGCTTACTGTGGCGTAGATAGGAACTGATACAGTCTCGGTTGGGGTTGGTTGTGGGTTGGGAGAAGGGACAGGAGAGGATGGGGTGTTGGGAGAAGTAGCAGGGGAGGGAGAGTTGGCCAAGAGATGTACAAGATGAGAGAGAAGTTTCTTCACATTCGTTTCCTTCTCTATTTCAGGAGAAATAGGACTTCCCTCTCTTAGTATTTTAAGAACAGCCTCACAAAATTTGGAATCCTCCTTTTCTATTGCACTGTGCATAGAGTATTTGAAATTGTCCAATTGGATTTGTACTGCTACTTGGATTTTGGCTTGCATTTTCCTATTTGCAGCCTTTTGCATCGTCATATTGAAAATTAAGAAAATGAGATTCCCTAGCAGCATCAGAAGGAGGAGGTATTCAGAAACCATAAAGCTTCCCAATTTGGCAAAAGCTAAAAAAGTTTTCCTGTATAGAGGAGATCATATTGGGTGGCTTCTATTGATTTATTCATTTAGTTAGTGAGCTCCAATTATTTATTTATTTGTGTGTTCAGTATATTTTTTATTTATGATTTTTATTGATTGATTTTTTAAAGTTTAAATTGCAAAAAAAATAAATTTTAAAAATTTTTTTGCTTTTGCTATAAATTATGTATTATTGGTGCTGCCCTCTAGTGGCAGAAAGGCAGCACTGCAGCTTAGCAGAAAAAAGGGAGGGGGGAACATACTGAGTGCTCAGTGCTGGCCTCTAGTGGCCAAGATTCAGTAACGCAGGGGGAGGAGAGCGGAAATGGATGAATGGGTTTGCAATGGAAGCCATTGGGGCTAAAAATCAAGGTAAGTGGAGTTTCATCTACTTGTGGTTTTTCAGTGAGAGATCAGAGCTAGATAGGTAAGGTAGGGGGCAGTAGGGAGTCTTGAGAATCTAGGCTGGGGTAGGTGGAAGGCAGAGAGGGACCTGGGTTGTTCCAGACCTCCGCTGGTTTTTGCTGGCAGACCCTCTGCTGGGTCTTAGCCGGCTGGGGTAAGGAGGGTTAGGGTTAAGGTTCCTGGGCTGGGGGGGGGGGGGAGAGGATTTAGATCTAGCACCTCTGCTGAGGCAGAGGAGCCTGGCAGGGGTTTAGTAGGGGAAGGGACCCCCGCTAGGCTGGGTTTGGGGCAGGAAAACTTCTTCACTTACCTTTAGGCAGTAGGCAGGCAGGATAGTCATTAGGCAGTCAGGCAGGCAGGCTCAGGTCCCATCTAGAGGTTGCCAAATAAATATGAGGGTGTGAAGGGAAGGTAGATAGGAGGAAGGATGGATGGGAGAAAGGAGAGAGGAAGGTAGAGGAAGGGAAAGGAAGGTAGTGTCCCCAGCCCCAGTGGGGGAAACTGACCAGAGCCCTTTCAGCTAAGAAACTGAGTTTTTAGAATAGCTAGGTTTTATTTAAATTAGAAAAGGGAAGGTCTAGGGCAGGGATCCGCATCGTATGGCTCTCAAGCCATATCTGGCTCTTTTAAGGGCCAGATATGGCTCTTTCTGCAGGAGCTATAAAGTCAATTTTTTTTCAGGCACTGTTACAGGAGCGGGCACTGTGAGCACTGTACGTCTCTGACGAAATTACATTTTAAAAAATGTGGTGTTTATGGTTCTCACGGCCAAAAAGGTTGCCGACCCCTGGTCTAGGGAAAAGTAGGAGGTAGATAGAAGGGTAAAAAAAGGTATGAGAGAGAGACTACTTCAGGGTAGAGAACGTTAGCCAGTTTCCAGAGGAGAGCACTGGAAGGCTCCAAAAACTCTCTCTTTTATACTTTCTCCAACACCTCCCACAAAGGAAGTGGAAGGTGTTGGGGGAAGTTGTAGCTTAGAGCAATTTTAAATGACACAGTAGCATTTGATAAACTGATAAATCCAGAGATTTTCTATTGGGATAAAAATTGCTAGGAGTACTGGAAACTTATTTGGCAGAATATCTGTTCAGATCATCACCTCATACTATAAACCAAACTAAGGTCTAAATTGTTAAATTTTAAATACATAATAAATTAGAGGAATAAAAAAAGAAATTTCCATTTCAGATTTATGGAGAGAGGAAGAATTCACAAGCAAAGAAGAAGTAGAATGAACTGCAAAAAAAGAAATGGGCACTTTTTGTTACATAACATTGAAAGGTTTTTACAGAAACAAAATGATTGCAGATAAAATCAGAAGAGACTACTAACTGGGAGAAAAACAACAACTTTACAACAAATTTCTCTGATAAAGCTCTCATATACAAAGTATATAAGGAATTTATTCAAATTTATAAGAATGAAAGACATTAATTCCCTAATTGAGAAGTAATCAAAGGATATGAATAAAAGATATGGTTCTTCAAGAAAACCATTTAAGCTATCAATAGCCACCTGAAAAATGCTCTTAATCACTTGTAGTAAGAGAAATACAAATTAAAGTAACTTTGAGGTTCCACCTCATTCCCTACATACTGACAAAGATGACAAAAAATGGAAAAATGACATTTTAGAAGGGTTGTGGGAAAACAAACACATTAATGCACTTTCTACCAGGCCTGGCTTTCCACAGAACCACTTAGTTTATCCATCATTAATGTACTTTTTTAACGGATCAATGAATTTATAGTGGGTTTCTGGGAAATAATTTGGAACTATGTCCCCCCAGATCACTAAATATTCTTTAACCCAGAAATACCCACATTATCCCTGAAGAGATGAAAAGAAATAGGAAGAGAATATATGCAAAAGTATTTATGGAAATTCTTTTCTTGTAGAACAAATAAATACCCATTGCGTGGTAACAAATTATTGTATATGACCATGATGGAAAATTATTGTTCAGTTGTGTCTGACTCTTTGTGACCCCATGAATCATAACATGCCAGGCCCTTTTGTCCTTCAGTATCTCTTGAAGTCTGTCCAAGTTCATGTTCATTGTTTCCATGACACTATCTATTCATTTCATCCTTTGCCAGCCTCTTCTCCTTTTACCTTCAATCTTTCTCAACATCAAGGTCTTTTCCAATGAATTCTGTCTTCTTATCATGTGGTCAAAGTATCTGTTTCAGCTTCAGTGTTTGATATTACACTGAATAATTTTTATATAATCCATTGAATTAACTTTTTTTACATATTGACTGATTTGATCTCTTGCTGTCTAAGGACCTCTCATTCTTCTCCAGCACCATAATTTGAAAACATAAATTCTATAATGCTCAGCTCTTAGAGATACACATGGCTACTGGAAAAACCATTGCTTTGACTATATAGACTTTATATTAGCTTTTTAGTATGTTGTCCAGATTTGCCATAGATTTTCTTCCAAGGAGCAAGTGTCTTTTCATGGAAAATTATTTTGCTGTAAAAAATAACAAAAGAAATGGGTTCAGAGAAATGTGGGAACATTTATATTAACTAATGCAATATGGCATGAGCAGAATCATAAAAACAATTCATGTAATTCCACCAACTGTAAAGACCTCTGATTAATGCAAAGACCAATGATGATTCCAAAGGATTAATGATGAACTATGCTATCCCAGCTCTTGCCATAGAGACAATGGATTTAATAAGAAGAATGAGACAAACATTTTTGGACATGGACCATATGGGAATTTGATTTGCTTGACTATGTATATTTGTTACAAACATTTTGTTTTCTTCTTTTTCTTTAAACAGAGTGCGAGTGAGTGGGAGGCAGAAAAAAAATAGATTCTTATTCACTGAAAAATAGAATGAAACAAAAAGTTGAATTTCTTCAGTGTTCTAGAATTTTACTAAGAATGGAGATAAAATTCTTTGCCCAAGAGTTTTCAGATCATGCTCTTTTCTTTCTTTCTTTCTTTCTTTCTTTCTTTCTTTCTTTCTTTCTTTCTTTCTTTCTTTCTTTCTTTCTTTCTTTCTTTCTTTCTT
>NC_058131.1:434071186-434122783 GCF_016433145.1 Gracilinanus agilis
CCTTCCTTCCTTCCTTCCTTCCTTCCTTCCTTCCTTCCTTTCTTCTTCTTCTCTCTCTCTCCCAATCTTTACATTTTAGAATCAATACTGTGTATTGGTTCTAAGACTAAAGAGTGGTAAGTGCTAGGCAATGGGGGTTGTCCAGGGTCACACACTTGGGAAGTATCTGAGGCCAGATTTGAACCTAGGACCTCTCATCTCTAGACCTGGCTCTCAATTCACACTGAGCCACCCAGCTGCCCCCTCTTTCTTTCTTTTTAAAAAATCAGATCATTTATTCTTTTCAAGTCCTCCCAGTTGACAGTTCTTTCAAATATCACTGACCCTAATACACTGACCAGTAATACTCTGTCAGTTTGGTTACTATTTTTAAAAAATCCTGAATGTAAACAACTCCCTCACCAAGTATGTACTCAGCAGAAAACGCAAAAAAAGATTTTCTTAATTCTTAATTCTAAATGACTTGCTTTAATTTACATAATGTATGTAAATAGCATAAATGTATGCATAATGTACATCATATATTATACATGCATAATACATAAACATATGTAACACATTATAATATATAAATTCAGCATGTAATTTTCAAAACTGTCCTTGTTTCCTTCTGTGTAATTAAAAAATATTTTAGTTGTCTCTTTTTCCCTCTCATTATTACTAAATCGTTCTTTGGTCCTCTATTTGACCCTCCCCTCATTAAAAATACAGAGAGAAAAAAAATCAATTAAAATTTTTTCAACATTTATTTTTTAAAGTTTTGAGTTCTAAATTCTCTTGCTTTCCTTTGCCTCTTCCTCAACACTTGAAAAAGCAAGCAATATGATTAATGATTACACATTTGAAGTTATAAAAAATTATATTCCCTTATTAACTCTGTTGCAAAAGAACTCAGACATACAAACAATAAAAATGAAGAAAGTAAAAAAACATGCTTCAATCTGCACTCAGAGTTTTGATCAGAGCAACTAAGTCTTTTACAGTTCATCATCATTACAGTGTTGCTATTACTGTGTACAATGTTCACCCGGTTTTCCTCACTTCTCTTTGTATCAGTTCATATAAGAAACCATCCTGCTTATAATTTCTTATAGCACAACAGTATTTCAAGATGAGGTTATAATCTTATGTTTTTCCATCAGGATTATGCTTGTTTTTTAAATAATTTTACAACATTCATTTTTCTTATGTTCTGATTATTCTTTCTATTCGTATTGCTGTAGTCATTGTGTATATTGCTTTCTTGGTTCTAATTCACTCTTTATTATGCTCCTGTGTGTTCATATTTGTTATTTTTTATAGTACGGTAAGTAACATTACATTCGTGTATAGTTTAGTTGGCAATTTCCCAGTCAATAGACATTTACTTTTTTCCAAGTTCTTTGCTATAAGAAATGCTACCATATTTTGATGTATATGGGAGCTTTCTTCTTATGTATGACCTCTGTGGTTATAGAATTATAAAGTCTCTGGATCTAAGGATATAAACATTTTACTCACTTTATTTGCATAATTCTAACTAATTTGGTTCCTATAGTTTTACAATTTGACCCAAGACAAATGCCCAGAAATTCACAGAAAAATCCCTTACTTGTAGGACAATCCTGATGCAAACAAGTCACCTAGAAGGCATTTTTACAGTAGTTGGAGACATTGTTGAATAGCTTTACAATGAACACATTGAAGCTAATTATCTTCAAGAAAATGAATAGTTTCACAATAGATACATCCAAGAAAATCAATATTTTAAAGAAATGATCAGGAAGTTGGAGACTAAAGGAGAGGAAAGTAGTTCTAGACTGCATTGTCTAGGAGGGATTAGTCAAGGTTTGACCTGAAAAGCTTCAATAATCCAAATACAAAGGTACAATAGGAAAGTCTTCTAAGGCAAAAGGATACTCAAGATTTGATCTCAGGTACTTCAGGATCTAAGATCATTAGGCTGGGACTCCTGCCTAAGGCAGTTCTCAAACAGATTCACTTAAAGCAGTAAAGCTTTTATAAAGCTATGGGGAGTAGGGGTGGGGAATACCAGCTTTTAGATATTAATAGCTCTTAATAACTTGAAATAATACACTAATTTCTCACTCCACACACATATTAGTCATATCCGAAAAAAGTTTCACTGTACTTTAAGTCTGTCACCTTTTTAAAAAAAAAAATATGTTTTATCTTCATAAAAACTCTTAAGTATGGACAGTTTTGGCACTTTTCTTGCATAATTCTAAGATGAAATTCAAAATTGTTATAATAGTAGTTTTAAATGTTATTCTTTCAGAAAAGTTAGTTGTTGATTCTTTTCTTATTTATGTCATTTTATGACATTTACATTTTAAAATGATAGGCCTGGGAAGCCCACTGAGTATGAGCTGATAAAAACAGCAACACCTATTGAATGGCAGGAAAACCCCCAACCAGCAACATCTGTTAAATGGCAGGAAGACCCCCCCCCCCCAACCAGTAACATCTGTTGAATGGATGATAGGAAACATTTGTTGAATAAACATCTCCCCCTCTCCCCTAGTTCCTAGAACTCAAACTATATAAGCTGGCTATGCAATAAAACAGTACCTCTTGCTTTTATATTATCTGGTGTGCCTCCTAATTTGGGAAATCAGAACCGGGCCGAACAAAAAATAATTTTACAATCCTAGTTTAAGGTAGAATCAAGTGTAATTTATAAAAGACTTATTTTTGTGCATAATTCTGTAGAACTGTAATATAAGGACCAAAAATTAATCAGGAATTATATGTGGAACTTATTTTGCTCCATCTGGACTTTAGTATAGCAAATATCTGAGATGGAGATCTATTGAAACACAAATTACTATATGTGTAGGGGAAAGGAGTAAAGGGACTTTGGGAATGGCTAGAGTATAAAGGTTTTTGCTGCATGCAATTGCACCTGGAAAATATGCAAAGATTTAAAATTTCTTTGTTCTTTAACACAGGTCAGTGGTTACTTGGATGATTGTACTTGTGATGTTGAAACTATTGACAGCTTTAATAACTACAAGATTTTCCCAAGACTTCAAAAACTTCTGGAAAGTGTCTATTTTAGATATTACAAGGTACTGGTATATAAGTGATTATTCAGAATAATTAAGTGCTAATTTAGTTGTTTCATTTTTTTTTTTAAATCCTTACTTTCCCTCTTGGAGTCAAGATGGTGTATTGGCTCAAAGGCAGAAGAGTCATAAGGGTAGGCAATGGGGGTCAAGTGACTTGCCCAGGGTCACACAGCTGGGAAGTGTCTGAGGCCAGATTTGAACCTAGGACCTCCTATCTCTAGGCCTGGTTCTCAATCTACTGAACTACCCAGCTGCCCCCTATTTCATCATTTCTTATGGTAGTTATTATTTCATTATATTCATATATCACAATCTGTCTAACTCTTTTCCAATAGGATACTCTGTTGAGTTACAGTTTTTTCATTATTTTTAAAAATTTATTGATTTGTTTTGTTTTTACAAACATTAACTTACTTTTCTTTGAAATCATTTAGTCTCAGATTTAATTTAAAATATATTATTAGTCTTTTGGGGACAGCCTGTATTATAAGTTCAAATCAGTAATGTGTTAATGATTGAATTTATTGTTAAGTGAAAATAAGTTGAGAGTAGATTATAGCATTTATATTGACAATCTGTATTACATTGGTGGATCAGTGGTTTCAGAAATTAAAAATATTTCACCAGTGATAGAAGTCATAAACCCTTCCATTAATTCTTATCATTTGAAATTATCGACATCTATAAAGAGGATTAATTTCAAGTTTTTCTTGATCATATTTGAAATTCATGATAGAAATTATATTTGTTCTTCCTGAGAGGAAAGATATATATATATATATATTTGTTGTCCATTATCTCTAACAGTCTTTCCTAGAATTTCACATTTTAATTTCCAGCTCAGAATTTTTGAAAGCTAAATTATTGTTACAAATGAAGTAAAATCTTATTTTTATTTTTTGATAGTTTTATTTTTAAATGAACTATTAAATTTACTTAAAATGTGTAGTAGGAATGTGAGCTACTTTGAACCTAAGCTGCCATCTCTTCAGGTATATAACATAAGACTTATGACCTTCTAACCACCAATGACTTACAGGGACATCTACATAAAACATGCTCTTCTAACAAAAAATAACCCACCTTTTTACACCTAAGTTAGTTAATAACCTATAAGTATGATATAGTATAAAATAATACAATATATAAGTGGTGATATAATTAATAATAAATGTTGACTGGGAAAAAACACAGAACTATTAAATAGTCAGAAAAACCACTCTTTAATTAAGAAAAGGGATACAGGGCTGAGTTAGGCCTCTGCACAGAGCTGCACAGTGTTGAGGATTGAACTCTGGATGCTCTGGTCTCCGAACCCTGGGAAAGCCAACCACACTAGATTGGACAATTCCAAGGAGCCCTGGAATTTGGGAAGCTTAAATACCTTTCTCGGGAACTTGAGGACTAAGGATGAGATGGATAGTTGATTGACTTTACAATGGTAAAAAAGGAAAATAAGAAGTCATGGAGAGGAATTACAGTGAGGGGCTGATGCTTTACAATGGACACAAAAGGGCCAAAGGGCTGGGCCACCTTAGGACTTTAGCCTAAGGGGAGAAACCACTGGGACAGAAGAGATACTTAACCTCGGATGGGATTAACCATCCCCATTAAGGCCCATTGTTAGTCTGAGACCAGTGAAGTTGGACTTTCCCTCAGGGAGGAATTCTATTGTGACAAGGTCAAAACTGAGGCTTTCACCTTCAAGATAAGTAAACTGAGGTTCATTAAATCTTTCTAGGCTACAATTTTGGGAGCTTCTAGATTCCCTGTCAACATGAGCTACATAATAAATGCAATATAATATAGAAATATTACTATAATAAAGTGTTTTAAAGTCTTCAAAGCTCTTTACATGTATTAATCTCATTTGATTCCATTTTACACATGAAGAAACAGGTTCAAAATGATTAAGTGCCTTGTTCAGAATCAAGCAGCTTAGACTACATATGAGGCAGAATTTAAGTTTGGGTCTTGCTAATTCCAAGCCCCACAGGCCACTTTGCTGCATGTATTTATATTTTTTGGTATTTCTAATTTAATATACTTAATTTTTTTCTTTCTTAATATTCTTTCTATAATTATTTTTCAGGTAAACTTAAAAAAGCCTTGTCCTTTCTGGAGTGATATGAACCACTGTGGGAGAAGAGACTGTGCCGTGAAAACCTGTCAGTCTGTAAGAAGTTCTTCATTTTTAAAAAATTCTTTACTTTTTGTATTAGTATTAATTCTAAGACAGAAGAGTGGCAAGGGCTAGGCAATTTTATTTGGGGGTTAAGTGACTTGCCCATGGTCATAGCTAGGAAAGGATATAGATCTTATAACTCTTTGATGGTTCGTGCCCATGCCCAATAACCTTTTCAAAAGGCTAAACTAGACCAAAAATATTCCAGTCTTTTTTATTAAGTATGAACCTAATTAGATTTATATATTAAAATAATATGGTCAGACTTATTTTGGATGATTCTGAACCTAGTTATAGAAATGAAATACTTATGATTAAAGCAATCAAGCCTACTTTTATTAGAGCTTGTTCTTTATTGCTCTAATTTTTGTCTTCCTGAATTCGACCCTGAAAAAATAATTTGTTGTTCATCCTTCATTTTTTAAAGAGAGTCGGTGACATCTTGGCATGATGTCTCAAATTGTGCACAAATTGGATTCATGAGGCAGAGCTGCCCAAAGTTGTCATCCTCACTGTTTTTCAGAGCCATTGAAGTTCAGTGGCAAGGCAATGGCTCTGGATGCCGTGGATGACCTTGACATATCTGATATCTGACCGTGCTTTAAATGCTCCACCATGCCTTCATGGATGTTGCAGCAAGTTGTTCTCATCCATCCATTCCACCAGAGAACGACTACACATGCTTGGGTTAGAAAACCCCCTATTTCACTTAAGGATTTTAGGTGTATCAGTCATCCTCAACTTAGTTTTTTTAACCTGTTTGCTAAAATAATTTTATTGGGGTGTGGCTGCTGCACTGGCTTCTTAGAGTCATAGGTGATAGTTGAGTAAAAGGTGGACACCAGAGTTGAAGTCCCTGAAAAGGACTTGGTTAACCCTCACATCTTTGTAAAGACGGAGGGGAGGCCACAGTTGAGAAACACTGTAGACTTGAATGATTTGCCATTTAGCTTTGCTGAACTTTGAACATGGAGATAGGTTTTCATAATATAGGAAAATAAAGTTGCCCTCATTGAGAGATTTTTTTCTTACCCTTTTTTGAATTATTTTCCTTTGATTTGATGGTAGTGCTCTAGATGTGTGGCCAAACCAAACATATTTATGTGTTCTGAAGATATCAACATAAATCTTTTTCAAAATGTTAGTATTAGAAACATTATTTTATCTTGGTGTAGGGTGTGAGATGTTGATCTAAACCTAATCTCTTATACTGTTTTCCAATTTTCCCAGCAGTTTTTGTCAAATAGTGGATTTTTGTCCCAAAAGTTGGGTTCTTTGGGTTCATCATAGATTGTCTTGCTGAAGTCACTTATCCCAAGTCTATTCCACAGATCCTTCCTTCTGTCTCTTTGCCAGTACCATATTGTTTTTTTTTAAACCCTTGTACTTCGGTGTACTGTCTCATAGGTGGAAGATTGGTAAGGGTGGGCAATGGGGGTCAAGTGACTTGCCTAGGGTCACACAGCTGGGAAGTGGCTGAGGCCAGGTTTGAACCTAGGACCTCCTGTCTCTAGGCCTGACTCTCACTCCACTGAGCTACCCAGCTGCCCCCAGTACCATATTGTTTTGATGACCACTGCTTTATAGTATAGTTTAATATCTGGTACTGCTAGGCAACCTTCCTTCACATCTTTTTTTTTCATTATTTCCCTTGATATTCTTGATCTTTTGTTCTTCCAAATGAACTTTGTTATATATTTTTTTCTAATTCTGTAAAAAAAGTTTCTTGGTAGTTCGATAGGTATGGCACTAAATAAGTAAATTAATTTGGGTAGAATGGTCATTTTTATTATGTTAGCTCGTCCTACCCATGAGCAATCAATATTTTTCCAATTGTTTAGATCTAGTTTTGATTGTTTGGAAAGTGTTTTGTAGTTGTGTTTGTTTAATTCCTGTGTTTGTTTTGGTAGATAGATTCCTAAGTATTTTATATTGTCTAGGGTAACTGATGTTTCTCTTTTTAACTCTTGCTGCTGCAATGTGTTGGAAATATATAGGAATACTGATGATTTATGTGCATTTATTTTGTATCCTGCAACTTTGCTAAAGTTGTTGATTATTTCTACTAGCTTTTTAGCTGATTCTCTAGGATCTTTTAAGTAGACCATCATATCATCTGCAAAGAGTGATAGCTTAGTCTCCTCATTGCCTATTTTAATACCTTCAATTTCTTTTTCTTCTCTAAATGGGTGAATGAGTTTGAATATAAAGAAGGAAACTATAAGTAAATCAGACACAGAAGAGTATACTTGTCAAATCTCTGGGAAAGGAAAGATTTAAAAACCAAGCAAGAGTTATAAAAAATTACAAAATGTAAAATAAATAATTTCCATTACATTAAATTAAAACATTTTTCTACAAACAAAAACAATGCAACCAAAATCAGAAGGGAAACAACAAACTGGGAAAAAATCTTTATAACAAAAAACTCTGACAAAGGTCTAATTACTCAAATATACAAGGAGATAAATAAATTATACAAAAAATCAAGCCATTCTCTAATCGATAAATGGGCAAGGGACATAAATAGACAATTTTCAGATAAAGAAATCAAAACTACCAATAAACAATTTAATTAGCAATTCATAGATACCAGTTAACCGGGCATGAAGCAGTTACTATTTGCATTGGTAGAAAGAACATGAAATTACTTGTTTTTCAAAGTAGTGAAGTACCCCCAAAATGCAAATGTAAACAGGATCAAGTGTCTGAAGTTGATATCATCCAAATTCTAACTCTCACACCTGGAATTTTAAAATTCTAATATGTAACACATAGTGGATAAATTACCTTTTCCCTGGAACCAGTTTTTTTTCTAGGTGTTAATGGGTAGAGAAGACTAATACATAACAAACTATTTGAAAGTTATAAATATCTCCTTATTGAAATCGAGGTTTTAGTATATAATTTTAGGAATTCAAAAATAGTGTCACTGATCAGTAACTTTGTTTTTGTTAGAGGTAGCAGTATATTTATTTTCTGACTTCATTTCCATTAAAATCAAGTTTTATTGAAGCATTTTGCTTTTAAATAAGAACTGTGTGCTAAGTGCTATGATAATTGCTGGGGATAAAAATGCAATTATAGATTAAATAAATTGTTCTTTTTCTATTCAGAATGAAGTCCCTGAAGGGATTAAATATGCAAGCTATAAGGTATGTATGAATATAAATATCACATTCTGGTCTTCTTGAGGTCTTTTGCTCACATTGTTACTTGTCTCATGCCCAATTGTGTAGTTACCACATTTAACTTTATCTTACCACTCAAATGAACACTAATGGTCACAGAATCATCAGGATAGAATCTGGAAAGGACCTTAGCGGTGGTTATTGAGTCAAATCCTTTCATTTTAGAGATGAGGAAATGAAGGCCCAGAGATATTAAGTGACATTTGTACAAGGTCTCACAAAGATAGCAAGTCTCAGATCCTGGACTTAAACTCAGTTACTCTGGCTCTTAAGCCCATTTTTATTTTCTATTGCATCCTGTAGTAATTCTTGTTGATAAGAATATTGGTGGTATTTTGAGTAGTAATCTATACAACCCCTCTGCCTTTGATTCTTATGGAATGGTGCTTTGTGTGAATGGCAAATTTCATGTTGAATGATAGAGTGAACTGGTTAATACTATAATTAAGACTAACAGTAGTTTTTAAATGTTCTAATTTTGATACCATTCACAATAAATTCTTTTAAAATTATTTTTTTAAGTGCCCACTACTTTTGCTTTTCATTGAATGGATCCTGTGATTTCATTAGCATTTATTCCTCAAAGGGCTGTACTCTTAACACTCTGGACTTTCTTTACCATGCCCCAAGAACTGTAATCCCCTAATTGGATTGCTTGGATCAACCTAGAACCTCCATTTTAAGGAAATTGCCTAGGCTAAGCCATGTCTTCATTCTTCTTTCAGTTCCACTCTGTACTCTTTGAACTTTTCCCACCATATCCTTGTTCTACCTTCTCAATGTTTAGATTCTTTTTGTGTTATCTTCTCCCATTAGAATATAATATTTGGAATGGAAAATAAAATAACATTAATTTTTTTAAAAAGAATAATTCCTGGAGGGCAGAGTCTCTCTTTCTTCTTGTTTGTATTTGTATTCCCAGCACTTAGTTGTATTCCTGGAATACAGAAAGTATATAAGAAATGCTTTTTTGACTGGGGAACTCACAAAGAGTGAACTTAACTACCTGATATTGCCCAGAACCTACTCTATTACTTCATAGTCATGGGGAGTTTCCTGAGGCACTGAGAGGTTAAATGTCCTGCCCTGGATCACCTAGCCCCATGATGATGAACCTATGACTCAGGTGCTAAAGACGACATGCAGAGACCTCTCTGTGGGCACGTGGGACTATCCCCTGAGGAGTGCTCAGGTCATGCCCCTCCCTTTCTCCTGCCCCTGTCTGGGACTAGGAGCTGTAGGAAAGTGGGAGGGGGTAAGTTTCCTTTCTCAATGCAGGGCTGGCCCCATCCTCTAAAAGATCTCAACTTTCTTCCTTCCCTGCCAGCTGCCAGTCTGTGGGTGACCCCCACCTCACAAAGGCTAACTGCACTCTGCCCCCTACATGTGGGACGCAGTCCAATAGGCAGGCAGGGCTGGATGCAGGGGCAGGACTCTATAACTGCTGGAGGCAGCTTCCCCAGGCAGGAAGCCTGGCTCCCACCTGCTCCAACTTAGAAGGACAGGGGCACAGCACACAGTGGGGAGGGGCATGGCATGAGGTCTTTATAAGTTTCGCCATCATCGACCTAGCCAGTCTTTATTGGAGGCAAGAATTAATCCAAAGGCTAACTTGCTATATATCCAATTGCCTCTAATGAGGTTAATTTTTTAAAAAGTTATATTTTCAGAACACTTTATTTTTATTCTTAATAATATAACAGATGATTTAAATAAGAAAATAAGGTTATGCCTCCTGAGACTAGAACCTAGGTCCTCTTATCTTTCATCTGGCAGAGGTTACCAGATTCTCATTCATGGACAAAACTCCCCAAAATGCTTGAACCAGATAAAATGTAATTGGTAAATGTTTAACAAAATAAACAAAAGTACAACAAAACATACTGTTAACTTGTGGTTTTCTAAGTTAATAAATTAGAACTTGTGTCTTTCACTGAAAATCTCATGGGGAATCATTTTTAAAACTTTGAAAGAGAATATGAAGATTCCTTTTTTTAAAAAAAAAACTTAAACTTCCAACTTTTTTTTAGGTTTTAAATTAGAGTAAATGATATAGTTTCTCTCATCCCCCTGGTCTTATTTTTTTTGTCTTAGTATTCCAAAGAAGCCAATAATTTTGTTGAAGAATTTGAACAGGCTGAGCAACTTGGAGCTGTTGACAGATCTCTGAGGTTTGTTGGCTGTCTAGCACAGAAACTGGAGACTTTCATTAGTCCTTGTGTTTTCCCATAATTTGCACTAGAAATAATGTCTTTAGAATTGACTTTCTCCTAAATAGAGAAACTAGTATCCCAGGTCTTTAACCCTTACCCTCCCCCACTTTTTAGATTCCTAAAAAATTCTTTGATTATTGGATCAAGTCCAGTGGATTCTCCTAGCAGAGAGGGAGACAATAAAAATGAATCATACAGATCAGAATAGAACTGTTTTATTTCCGTTGTAGAAAGGGGAATGCTAAACAGGAAAGAATTATGGAATGATAAGGCCAACCTCCCTAGCCTTCTCATTAGCCAGTTTAAAAAACAAACAAACAAAACCCTTCCCTTCCCTTTTAGAATTAATACTAAGGGCTAAGCAATGGGGATAAAGTGACTTGCCCAGGGTCATATTGCTAGGAAATATCTAAGGTCAGATTTGAACCCAGGACCTCATGTTTCTAGATCTAGCTCTTTATCTGTTGAGCCACCTAGGAATTTTTCTCATTAGCTATTTAACATTTCACTTTCATTTAGTGTCAATACTAAGTCCATTGTTTTTACCACATTTGCTTTTAGCTGACCGGGAAAGAGAAAGACACTAGCCAAATTTGACACTCATAAAGCCTGATATCAAAAGAAAGAAGACAGAAGTAGGTGGTGGCATCATCCCAGACCAACTTTAATGGGAGAAGGGAATCACTCCACTGACCTCAAACAGATTAAAAAGTTGTCCTAGTATCTTGAGGCCAGCAAAAAGCAGCAACCTAAGAGTGCTGATTGCTCCTTTAGTATAACTCCAGTTATAGACCAGCAGCTAATTGAAAGAGTTCTCAAGAGGAACAAGAAGTGGTTGGAGGACATCTAAACCTGTTCTGAAGTAATTGAGTGGAGAGAAGGAAGGGAAGGTTCCATCTCTATGAGGGTGTTTCATTGGGGGAAAAAAAGAATCATTAGTTTCTTTCCTATCCAGTAATAACTTTAAAAATAAAAACACCCTTTCTTGTTTGTTTTTTTGAAGTGAGGAGACACAGCAAGCTGTTCTTCAGTGGGCTAAGCATGATGATTCTTCAGAAAACTTCTGTGAAGCTGAAGGTATAAAAATTTATATAGTTCTAGTTTAAATGTACAAAATTTAAATAAGATATATCTTATGCTATTTTATAATTATTAATATGACAATAATTTTACAAGAATCAAATAAACTAACTAAAGGTCTCATATATAAAATTTTTTATAAAATGGAGGACATAAATATTAAGAATTGAGTGTGAGGGGCAGCTGGGTAGCTCAGTGGAGTGAGAGTCAGGCCTAGAGACAGGAGGTCCTAGGTTCAAACCCGGCCTCAGCCACTTCCCAGCTGTGTGACCCTGGGCAAGTCACTTGACACCCATTGCCCACCCTTACCAGTCTTCCACCTATGAGACAATACACTGAAGTACAAGGATTTAAAAAAAAAAAGAATTGAGTGTGAAACCAAAGTGATCTTTTACAATTACTTGCTTAATTAGCAATTACATCACTAATTAAGTACCGCCTATGTGAAAGATTTTAGCATCTTTTTCTATTTTTGTAACATTGTCACTATGTCCTTGCTAGGTGCCATCAAAACCCTTGCTGTCTGACATGGTCACTGGGGGACCTCAAGGAAGTGCATGGCAGCCTCAGGAAGGATGGAAACCCCTCACTCAGATACCCCCATGTGACTCTTCTCTTACACTCCTTATTTATTGGAATTATTGTGATCAATATCCCTACTTAGCCCCAGGAAAAATCAGAAGAACAGTAAAGGCTATTACTAGAACTCTCACAGGCCCCCTACAGATTCCTAGGAAATTCCCACTTTTATATGCAGTAATACAGAAATTCCCCTAGAAGTCACTTCACAACAAACCAGCAAATAGTGAGTTAATGTTTAAGATTTTAAACTCCAACAAATTGCACCTGAATTTTCCATTCCCATACACAGAAGCTTACTTAATGAGAAACCAGAAACAATAAGCCTCCCCCTGATCCCTGATTGGGTATGTTACAATGGATGAAAAATGGAGAAGTAGCCTCTCGTGTAAAGGCCAGTAGATCCCTGAACTGTTCTCTCTCCACCCCATTGCCTGGGAAACATGTCAAAACACACTTTGAAAAAATATTGAAAGTTACTGGAGAATGAAAAGGTGGTAGTAACAAAGTTAATGTATGATTTAATACATTGTCTCTAAGAAAAGATGTATGATGAGAATGGATTTCCATGCCAACATTATTTGTAATTTCAAAGCGTATAAGAAAATGTATAAAAATAAACCTTACTCAAGGCAGAGCAGAGTAGTATTCATGATGCCTGCCTGGCTGAAGTTCAAACTGTCTCTCATTCATCTTAACAGGTCCACACCATCCCACCTCCTTAAGACCCTGGACCTGTGGGAGTTTTACTCCCACATTTCCTAAGATTTCTCTCTATAAAAAAGGTCATCTCCTAAGACTTGGGGTCTCTGGTTCTGATGGGGCCAGGGTCCAGTTTTATTGTGAGGTGAAGTTCCTCTCAATAAACGTATTATTTAGCTTGGAGTTCTGTATTGGTGTGATAAATTTTCAACACAAAACTTTTTATAAGGTATATGGCATGAACATACCGTATACTTTATAAAGAACTTACAAAGATTACTTTTCTTTTTTTAACAATTAGAATGACATTTTAAAAAACAATAACCTCATCTTTGCTATTTGGGGCACCTTTGCTTTGGGGAATATAGAAGCTTGATTAAAAAATGTGTTTTTATTAAGTTGGTATAAAGATATTGGAGAAAAGGACAAAAGACCTAGGGTTATATCTGTATGACATATATACCAGACCTGAGCTCTAATGTTAATCATTATTAGGAAGTATGAAAACTTTAAACTCTTTTGAACATGATTTATAGCTTCCCTCTTGATTCCTATTAATTGTTTGGGCCAATTGGGTTTTCATTGATTTCATCCTATCTTCTGAAATGTTCCAATTATTCAGCATATTAAATTTTGATGTTTTTTTTTAGTCTAACTTTTGTGTTATGTTAAGGTAATTATGTTGCTCTCTGGAAATGTTTTTTTTGTGATGAGTCTAAAAATAAATTAGTTTGGATAAGAGGGGGAAAAAGTAAGTCCTGAAATTTTGTATAAGAGAGAGAAGGGCAAAGAAAAGTGTGGATTTGACCTACTCAACCGATGCGATCAAGCAATTTTTTTCTTCTGTGGTTTCTACTTCCACATTTCTTTCTCTGGATGTGAATAGTATTTCTCATTCTTTCTCACAATCCTCAGAATTGCACTGGATCATTGCATTGCTGCTAGTAGAGAAGTCCATTACATTTGATTGTGCCACAGTGTATCCATCTCTGTGTATAAGGTCCTCTTGGTTCTGCTCCTTTCACTCTGCATCAATTCCTGGAGGTCATTCCAGTTCACCTGGAATTCCTCCAGTTCATTGTTCCTTTGAGCACAATAGTATTCCTTTCACCAACAGATACCAAAATTTGTTCAGCCATTCCCCAATCAAAGGGTATCCCCTCATTTTCCAATTTTTTGTCACTACAAAGAGCACGGCTATGAATATTTTTGTACGTGTCTTTTTCCTTATTATCTTTTTGGGGTATAAACCCAGTATTAGTATGGCTAGATAAAAGGCATATACTCTCTTTTCTTAAATGTACTTTGATTTAATTAAAACAAGTTACTGTTAAACATCTTATATACTATAATGTTATATTGTATCCAAAAATTACACTGTCCTTTGAATACAAAAATCATAAAAACTTAAAAAGCATTCATTTATAACCTCCTTCCCACTGATGAATGCCCTCTTCAATAGGTCCAAATGTTATCATCTAACCTTGAACAGCCATCAATAATAGGAAGTTCTCTACCTCAGAAGACAATACATTTGATCAATTCTGGGGAGTTGGTTTTGTTTTATTTCATATATAGCCATGCCAAATAATTTGTCAAAAATAACCAACCAACTATTGATGATTTTTTTTTGTATTTAGCTAGGCTTGTCCTTGGAGAGCAGAAGTAATAATAATAATAATACTCAAAGAAGCTCTTGTATTGAGTCAAATCTGTGTGGGAAGCCAATAAGAGAATAGATAAAAATCTGAGACTCCTCTTTTGATCCCTTTTGCTGGGCATAGTTCCAAATTGCCATCCAGAATGGTTGGATCGATTCACAATTCCACCAGATTGCTCTAATTCTAATAGGAATGAATGATTGTGTGACAAAACATAAACTTAAGAGGTTTTGAAAAGACTTTTCCATTTTCAGTACTTTTTGAGATTTTGCCTCCCTGTTTCTGTTATCACATTCCTTTGGACTTTGGAGTTTTTAATTTTATCATAATAGGTGACCAACCTAATTTAAAGCAAATTGCTAATTACATTGAAGTAATGTAGTTTTAAGAACATAAATTGCTATATATTAAATTCTCCTAATAATATTTTGGGGAGCACACAGACCTCAACATAGGTTGACAATTAGAATGAGAATAAAAATTTCACTTTTCTGAGGTCCTATATAATTTTAACAGATTACTTTATCACTTCTATAAAATATGGATCAAGGCTCATAGTAAAACTTATAAGAGTTTGTGAAAAAATAATGATTATAAATTATGTGGTAGAGAATATATTACATAATTATTTAATTATTATCAGTTGATTTTATAAGTGAATTTTCTAGATAACTGAAATTTATTTTAACTCCCTGTTTATTAAACTACCTTTGACAGAAATCTTTCTATTACGCATAAATATTTGCTGTCTGGATGATTCAGGGTCATAATTAATCACTGTATTTCATTTTTTCCCCTTGATTTTCCATGAAATACAAGAGATATAGATTCGTTGTTTTTAAGATTTTATGGGAGAGAAGACAAACAAAGCATTTTATTTCATAGATATACAGTCTCCTGATGCTGAGTATGTAGATTTGCTCCTTAATCCAGAGCGTTACACTGGGTACAAGGGACCAGATGCCTGGAGGATATGGAATGTCATCTATGAAGAAAATTGTTTCAAGTAGGTGATTTGAACACTAAATCCTCTGTTACTTATGTGCAATTAAAATATATATTGCTTTTAAAAATTACAGATCAAATGTAGTTCTGTAAGCCTATTTGTTAATACAGTTCATTTAGACATGATTTTTAACTTTTTTTTTTTTTTTTTTTTTTTAAACCCTTGTACTTTCAGTGTATTGTCTCATAGGTGGAAGAGTGGCAAGGGTGGGCAATGGGGGTCAAGTGACTTGCCCAGGGTCACACAGCTGTGAAATGGCTGAGGCCGGGTCTGAACCCAGGACCTCCTGTCTCTAGGCCTGACTCTCACTCCACTGAGCTACCCAGCTGCCCCCTAACTTTTGTTTTTATAAGAAAATACGTAGTGCTTTTCTGGCCTGTCTGTTCCCTCAACTCATATTCCCCAGGGGGATGACTATTCCAGATTTTAGATGCTCTATTATAGGACTTTATACCTAAAATTATAGCTTGTGAGCTGCTACTAGTGTATTTATGTTTAATAGACAGCCACAGTTAACACAGCTTAATACAAAAATGGCATAGTGTGAATAATAGTAACAAAAACTCATTACAAAAGCCGAACCAAGACTACAAATTCCGGGCCAGTCCTTCCATTATCTCTATTCTGGGGAGTTGGTTTTGTTTTATTTCATATATAGCCATGCCAAATAATTTGTCAAAAATAACCAACCAACTATTGATGATTTTTTTTTGGTATTTAGCTAGGCTTGTCCTTGGAGAGCAGAAGTAATAATAATAATAATAATTGCTAGCATTTTTATAATGCTTTGTAATGCCAGAAATTTTTCCAATATGCAATAAAACAACTAAGGCAGAGCTCCAAGCCAATAACTATTTATTTATTAGAGGGACCTGGCCCCCCTCAGCAAATAGGATCCTAGATATTCCTTATGGTCTGAGATTCCTATTAATTTCAGAGTACAGCTTTTATACCCTTTAGGCCCAACCCAGTGTTCATGTGCTTGGATAGTTTTTGGTAGATGCCAAACTCTTGGTATGCCCCTAAGTCTAGGGCAAAACATACTAGGGTAGGTTCATAGCAACCAGACCATTTACACCCCATTCTTATGGCAACCAGCCCATCAAAACCCCATCCTCATGACATCACATTAGCCTTGGTACTCTAGCAATAGACCCTGGGCTGCTATGGTTGAGTGAGTTTGCTAGGTAGGTGCTATTATTATTCCCACGATGCAGATGAAGAAACTGAGTGACAGAGGTTAAATGATTTGACCAGGGTCACAAAGCTAGTAAGTGCCCGATACTTAATTTAAACTTCAGAACAAAGAGTCTATCCACTGCAGCATCTAGGTACCTCAGAAAATTATCCTGGGATCATACTTAAAGCTTTTTACAAAATGGTGAAACTTATAGAAATATGTTTTATATGTTTTCATGTGTATAATTTTTTGAATTACCAGTACTATAGTTGGAGGTGAACTTATTCCTGCAGAGAAAGCACTATTTTTTTTTTAACCCTTGCCTTCCGTCTTAGAATCAATACTGTGTATTGGCTCTAAGGCAGAAGAGTAGTAAGGGGTAGTGTGCATTTTGGAATGGCTCTGAACCCTGGGAGACTACATTTCTCTGGATTCTCTACCATAACTTCCTCGGACACATCCCACTTCCTTTGTGGGAGGTGTTGGAGAAAGATATATAAAGAAGAGGAGGCACTGGTTTTAGCACCTTTTTTGGAGAAGGGAGGAGAGAACCTTCTTCCCTGGAGAGCCTTGTTCCCAACGTAGTTGTCGGAGATCTACCTCCTAGCTTTCCCAGACCTTTCTTTCCTAACCTAAATAAACCCAGTTAAATATCCCTATAGTCCCTGATTTTGTTTTGCTCCAAAGGGCTCAGGTTAATTTTCCCACTGGGGCTGGGGACCACCTACCCTGGCTTCCCTTCTTCCTTTTCCCTTTCTTTCTAGGCAGTGAGGGTTAAGTCACTTGCCCAAAGTCATGCAGCTAGGAAGTATCTGAGGCCATATTTGAACCTAGAACCTCCCGTCTCTAGCCCTGGCTCTCAATCCACTGAGACTTCCAATTGCTACCAAAAGCAGTAAATTTTAATCTGCTGAAGAATTGAGAAATGCCTTTGTTTCTCCATGAGCCACTGAATTAATGAGTTCTTGATGGAAGGGACTGTAATTTTATTCTGTATTCTAGGAGATAATGTAAAGGATTCAATGCTGAGAGAAGGTTGGAATATCCTCAAAATGGAGTAGTCTAAATTTTATATATAACTAACACATACATGCACAAATATTATATAATTATAGCTCTAGACCTAAAAAAAACCAAAGAAGCTATTTTTATCACCTCTCATTTTATAAGAAAACAAACTGAAGCCCATGGCAATAAATTAGAGCCAGTCACTATAGCTTAGGGATCTTTGTGTGAGTTCCTATATTGGCACCAAAAGTGCCTCCAAATGAGTATATGGTAACTCAGTGTCTGAACTAGGAAGTAGGAAAAAAGAAAAAACTGGCATACAAGACATATACATCCCAAAGTTGCTGAAAGTCTATATTGCCAACCAAAGTCTCTGGATGTAATGCAGGGTTGCTAGCAGAAGCCTTTGGCTCTTGCAAGTTCAACTGTAAGCAGGCCCTGGCAGTTAGGGTTTTAGAATTTTCAGAAAGTGAGTTAGAGCCTGAGGCTATAAATAGTGCTGAACTTCCAACTGAAGGGCATTTGCCTTCTGGCTTTGGCTTTGCCTGTTGGCTTTGCTTTTGGCTCTGCCTTGGCCTGTGTTTCTGTCTTTTGGGACCTTTGGACCTATCTGATTTCTCTGGTCCTCTCCCTGATCTCTCCATATTACATCCCTGCTATTTTCCCTGAATTTCCCTTTGGGCCCTGGGAGGAAGGGTGGGCTTGGTGGTTGGATATCTGGGTCTAGTTTCTGTAGGCAAGTAGGGCATCCTAAGACAAGCCACCCCTAAAGTGATTTGATAAATACTTTATTTCAAAAGACAGTCAAACCTTCTTGACTGGGAGAGCTGGCCTCTCTCAGTCTAACCCCTTCCTGTGACCCTTCCCCCACCATCAGCTTTCTCCCTAGCAGCTGTTACAAAACCCTAAACCCCTCTCTCCTTCTGATTATCCCTGACATTAACAAATCCTCTTTGTTACCTACTCAAAGCCTCTGGTGAATCATTGTATTGAAGATTAAGGCAAGGGCTGAAGAGAGAAGGAATTATTTTCTTTTTGTTTCTGGAGGGAACCACAGGCATCCATCTTGGCAGGAAGTACCTAACCCAGATTTCCTGCAGCCATCAGTTTCACTAGCAGGGAGGAGCCCTTTGGCTCTTCCCTCAAGGGATTTTAGAAATTAACAAGAGAAGCCCTCTAGCCAGATTTAAAATATTTCTGACTAGCCCAACTCCTTTTGTATCTCAGAGATATCTTCCGTGCCTGAAGAACCCAGCCTATTTCCTCAGTATCCTCTGTCTCCAGCCTTCAGTGAATAAGCCTGATTAAGCTGCCTTCCTATACTCCCATCTATTCCCTTACCTTCCTGTATACCACCTACCTCATTCATCCCTACACTCAGCTATCCCCTTCATTCCTCCTCCAATCACCTCATCACCTTTATCCTTCCCTTAACCAAGATTACCCACTTCTTTATAACATGGAAGACTGGAAACAGGAGAGGGCACATCAGCCCTCCAAATCTGTCTAAAATTCAGATAATGATGTGGCAGCTCCAAAGATAGTTTCTCAGTATCTCTTTTCTTTTCTTTTTCTTTTTGTATAGGAAAAACTTCATTTCTAATGTGTTAGATATGTTCACTTCTTTTTCAGAGGCTGCAACAACAACAAGCATTTTATTAAGTGTCTGCTATCTACCAATTACTTAAGTTAAACTTTAGTTAATCAAAATAAGGCAAAAACAACCCCCATTCTCATGTTCACATTTTAGTTGGGGGACACAAACTACTATGAACAACAAAATATATAGAGGACAAATCACAAATGATCTGAGAGGCCCAAACATATGCTTATCTATCTTGTTATAATTGGGGAGAGAAGGGAAGACCTTTTAGGCTTGTTTCAGTTGAAAACAAAAGAAAGCGACAAGTAATTAAAAGTGCATAGATATATAGGGGCCAAGGATCAAGTTGTGTCTCAATTGAGACAGCTTCCTGGTGGCCTGTAAGCTATTGATGAGGCTTCTTGGTCATTTAAATGCATAAAAATGTCTACCCACTCACAATCAGGACTGTTCTTTGTAGATATAAAAGGTTAAACAAATCATCACATATTGATCTAAGGCACTAGATGCATTTCATAATGGATAAGAGGGGGGCTAAATGCTGCAATATATTTGTATAATGATTCTTTTTATGCCATGACTAAGTAAATTTCCTTTTGTTAACTATTGAGTGACCTATGAATATCTCATTTCATTCCAGGATCAAAGCTAAATTAACAGGGTAGTGGCCTAAGTTAGGAAGACTTGATTTTAATTTTCATTCTCAAAGACTAACTGTATGAACTTGGGCAAGTCAATTAACCTATTTGCCTCAATTGCAAAATGGGGATAATAATAGCATCTATCTCATAGGGTTGTTGTAAGGATCAAATGAGATAATATTTGTGCCTGGCACCTAGTAGATGCTATATAAATGCTTATTCCCTTTCCCTTCTTGAGTCATCCCAAAGTATTAAATGATGTTGAGTCTTCATTTTGTCACTTTGGAAACTATGTAAAAGATAAAGTTAAGAGAAAAGAGACTTGAAAACCCAGAGTATTAAGGAGAAGTATGTGATCTACAGAGCCAAATGCTACAGAGATATAAAGAAGGATGAAGATTTTTTTTTAAACATTTATTAATAATCATTTTTAACATGGTTACATGATTCATGCTCCTACTTTCCCCTTCACCCCCTGCTCTCCCCCCACCCATGGCCGACGCACATTTCCACTGGTTTTGTCATGTGTCCTTGATCAAGACCTATTTCCAAATTGTTGGTGGTTGCATTGGTGTGGTAGTTTCGAGTCCACATCCCCAATCATGTCCACCCCGACCCATGCGTTCAAGCAGTTGCTTTTCTTATATGTTTCCTCTCCTGCAGTTCTTCGTCTGAATGTAGTTAGCGTTCTTTACCATAAATCCCTCAGAGCTGTCCTGGGTCATTACATTGTTGCTGGTACAGAAGCCCATTACATTCGATTTTACCACAGTATGTCAGTCTCTGTGTACAATGTTCTTCTGGCTCTGCTCCTTTCACTCTGCATCAGTTCCTGGAGGTCTCTCCAGTTCACCTGGAACTCCTCCAGTTTATTATTCCTTTTAGCACAATAGTATTCCATCACCCGCATATACCACAGTTTGTTCAGCCATTCCCCAATTGAAGGACATACCCTCCTTTTCCAGTTTGTTGCCACCACAAAAAGTGCAGCTATAAATATTTTCGTACAACTCTGTTTATCTATGATCTCTTTGGGGTACAAACCCAGCAATGGTATGGCTGGATCAAAGGGCAGGCATTCTTTTATAGCCCTTTGAGCATGATTCCAAATTGCCAGCCAGAATGGTTGGATTAGTTCACAGCTCCACCAGCAATGCATCAATGTCCCAATTTTGCCACATCCCCTCCAACATTCATTACTCTCCCCTTCTTTCATTTTAGCCAATCTGCTAGGTGTGAGGTGATACCTCAGAGTTGTTTTGATTTGCATTTCTCTAATTATTAGAGATTTGGAACACTTTCTCATGTACTTATTGATACTTATGATTTCTTTACCTGAAAATTGCCTATTCATGTCTCTTGCCCATTTATCAATTGGGGAATGGCTTGATTTTTTATACAATTGCTTTAACTCCTTGTATATTTGAGTGATTAGACCCCTGTCAGAGTTTTTCGTTATAAAGATTTTTTCCCAATTTGTTGTTTCCCTCCTGATTTTGACTACATTGTTTTTGTTTGTACAAAAGCTTTTTAGTTTAATATAATCAAAACCATTTAATTTACATTTTGTAATTTTCTCTAACTCTTGCTTGGTTTTAAAATCTTTCCTTTCCCAGAGATCTGACAAGTATTGGATAAAGATTTTTTAAAAATAGAAAATGTCTTTATTTTTTAAAAGTTTGAGTTCTTAGGAAGTTATAGCAATAGTCTAAATGAGAGGTAATGAGGATGCAAACCAGGAGGTATTGGAAAGATGTTGTGGAGATAGACACAGTTTGGCCACAGACTGGATATGTGGGGTGAGAATGAGGAGTCAAGGATGACAAAGATATTGTGAACTTGGGTCTTAACACTTGGGTGACTAGAAGAATGGTGGTATTCATGAAAGAAAAAGTTCAGAAGAGTAGTGAATTTTGGGGGAAAGATAATGGGTTCTATTTTGGACTTAATGAGTTTCAGATGCTTATCAGACATCCAGTTGGAAATACCCACTAAATAAATGGTGATGGTAGAACTGGAACTCAAGGGAGAGAGTAGGAATGGACATGTATATCTGGGAGTCATAGAGATGGTCATTAAATACATGAGATTACCAGATGAAAGGCTGTAGAGAACAAAGAGAAAAAGATCCAGGGGAGAGGCTTTTAGTATTCACATAGTTAGAGGGCATCATATGGGTGAAAATCTACCAAAAAAAAAAAAAAAAGACTGAGAAGGAACAGCCAGATAGTTAGGAGTAGAGCCAAGAGGGAATAGTGTCATGAAAACTCAGATGATAAAGAGTATCTCAGAGAAGAATGTGGTTAACAATGTCAAATGCTGAAAAAGGCCATCAGATTTGCCAATTAATAGATCATGAGTAATTTTAGACAGAGCAGTTTCAGTTGGGTGAGGAGGCTGGAAGTCAAACTGGAAAGGACTGAAGAGAGGAAGTGGAGGTAATGATTGTTGGCAGTATTTTCTAGGATTTGGGCTGTGAAAAGTGGCGCTGAATTGAGGGGGAATTGTAGGGTGTGTTCTTGGAAATTTTGGGGTACTTGAACTACATTTCTCATGAGCTTCCTTAAGGCTTAAGGTTTCCTGTCCTTACCCAGTGACATTGACAGAAGGATAAAAACAGAGGGCCTGGTTTTTCACTTCCTCTTTGCTTCCTCTTAGTTTACATGTCCAATCACAAGAGATGCTTTCCTTAGGACTTCCCATTGGGCAGTCAGTCAATTCTGATTCGTCTGATTCGTCACCCACTCTTGCACATGTGGGTTACAGATTTCCCAGCTTGTGAATTAAGTGGTGATGTTTTCACCTTTGGAAATTAAATATGAAGATGGGCAGGATAAGTTTAATCTCATTATCTTAAGGGTCAAATGGGTTTTTAAAGGTGAACAGCAAAGAAGGAAGCAGTAGATAGGGAGAAATTGCAGATTAAAGAGAGAGGAGGGATGACTGTAGGAACAAATCTGTAGGAGATGTGAGGGGATGTGTTCAAGGTTAGCCTTGGCAAGAAGTACACCTCTTTATCTTTGTATTTAGTATGTATTTAGTATTTGTATTTGTATGATAGAATACCACCAACTTAGCCTATTGTTTTTAAGATTTTGTTTGATTCACACCTTAATTATCACAATAGTACTAATAAAATTTTCATGAATGTATTGGAAAATATTACAGTGTACTGCTTTTAATAGACCTAGTTATGGATGCCTTCTCTTAAGTGATGACATTTATCTTGATTTATTTAATGCACATTTATTTGAGGACTGGAAAGTGTTTAAAGCTCAAAACACTGCTAAGCTTTTTTCCCTTTTTAAAAAAAAAGCACCATTTTTTTATACAAACTGAAGTTGTCACCATGTTAAACTGAAGTGGCAAATATCACTGAAATAGGATCACACTCATTACTTTCTTGTTTCTTGCTTTATTACTCCTTATTTACTTTCATTAATGATTGTTTCCTTGGCCTGCATGTTTATATTTAGGATTTCCTTGAGTTTTGTGTTGTTTAAATGAATTCATATCCAAGTCCATAAAAAACCAGAAATACTGTAAAATCCCATGGTAGGAGAATGGATTGGGAAATGATCTGATGACTACACATAGCTGGCAAAAGGGGGAGCATCTTATACCTCCAAAAATAAAAATATGGTATGTATTAGAGAGCTTAGAACTAGATGTCACCAGAGACCTAAGTCTGACAGCAGGAACAAGTCTAGACCTTTTGAGTCTCGGTTTTCTTCATCTGTGAAACGGAGATAATATTGTGGTATTTATTTTGCAGGATTGTTAAATGAAAGCAGTATATAAATAAGAGCTATTGTTATTATTTTAACCAGAAACTCTAAAGGGAAAGGGGGAAGAAATCATCAGTTCAGTTACAGAAAGATAAATCTTTTTTTTACCTCACTAATGTCCAATTTTATTTTGGATGGAGACAAATATGCACCTTTCAACAGATTATTTCATTTCTGTGAACATTTCTTAACAAATAAAAATTAAATTGTTATATAAACTTTTATATTTTAATTCCTTTGTCTCTAGGCCACAGGCGATCAAAAGGCCTCTAAATCCTTTGTCATCACATCAAGGTGAGTTATTTATACTATTAAATTATTTATCATTCACTGAACTGGCTATGTTAAGTGGAAAACCAAAACCTTTGAGAGATCAATACATAATTCTGTTTCCATGCAAGGAAGTCACCATTTTAGAAAGATGGGCATTCTTACAGGTATTTTTTTAAAGTATACACAGTATAGTAACATATATTTATCATTAAAATGTTCACGTTAAATTGTAAATAGAATGTATCTTAATATAGTTTACCTTCAACTTGCTTATTTTCATTTTTGAGACTGAATAATCATGTTATAATATACCCCTTCCTTTAATACAGAATACAGAATAAATATAAAGAAAATAAATGTAAGATAGTAGCGAAAGGAAAATCAATATTCATTATAATTTTTGCCACAGATTTATTTTAAAATGTTTAAATATATTTTCAAATTTTCAAATTCAAATGTCCAGTATATTAGTATCTCATTAGCATTATCCACATATTGTAGTTGAAAGTTGAAAACCCACTAATATTGAATTACCTTCAGTGTTATTCTATCTTTATTTTTGCCCTGTAAAGATGATTTGGTGAGGCCCAAAGATATTATTTGGATGGATAGGCTTGTGAGTGTGATAAGCCTATTAAGGGAACTCTTCACCTTTACTTAGAAGGTATCAAGAAGTTATCTTTGTGACTGGCGTAGTGGACAGAGATGGGCAGGAGTCAGTGTCCAGCTAGGGGTTTCTTTGGGTTTGGGTATAAATTGTTTTTCAGGACTTAATTTAATTGCCTGGACCCCAAGAAACCCTTGCTGAACTCAACCTTGGGGAAAGACTGAATGACTGACAGCCTTGGGGCTTTGTGTAGCCAAAGCTTGCTAGACAGTCTCACCCTATTCCCTCTTCTTCCCTCTATTGCCTCTGTGTCCCCAAAGGAGCTTTATCTGACTGCTAATTGAATAACAAAATAATTTAACATATTGAAGTATCAAGGATGGGTGAGGTGAGTGGGGTTAGATAGCCCTGACTTGTCACAACAACAAATGAGGTCCTTGGTGCCTGGCCAGGAGTTTTTCATCCCTCTTTTCTATCTGCTAGCTATACTAAACAACAGACAGAAGGTTTATGAGGGTCTCTCTTAAATTGTCACAGGACAGAACAGTGAATCTTCGGGGTTGGCCCATAAAGCTTGTCAGGTCCACAGACCCCTTCTAGCCACTGACAGATTTCTAGATTCTTCTTCGATGTTATAGTTAAGAAGCAGGAAACCTAACAAGTTTTCAGAGAAATAGAAATTCAGGGAAACCCTCAGGTAGTCTTGGTAGACTCCAGAGGTCAGGTAAAAGTCCTTCATCTCCTTCAGGGTCCAGAGACGAAGACCCCTTCCAAGGTTCTTTTCTCCCACAAACCTCCACTTCTCTTTCCAACCACACCACCACTCCTGTCACTCAAAGTTGCTTTTCCAATGTTCCAAAACTTCTCTGTGCCAACAGAAAAATGGATTTTTGCATTGAAACATAACAGTAGCCCAATTTGTCAGGATTATAGACTATGTAAATGGAAGAAATTAGAAATAAGCCTGGAAAGCTGATTTGTAGAAATATGGCTTTTAATGCCATAGAGAGAAAATGTAATTAGACAAATATAATTGTGTAATTACATTTGATTTTACAAATGATAGTGATCCCTTGGAGCTTCTTGGGCAGGTAAGTAACACGGTCAGATCTGCTCTTTGGATGATCACTTTTGTAGGAATGTTTATTAGAATGAGGAGAGCCTGGAAGAAGAGAGATAGATTGGGAGAAGAGGTAAAACGTGATGAGAGCCTGAACCACTATGCTGAATTAGGAGAGAGAAAGGAGATAGATGGTATTGATGTAGAGATTGAATCAACAACATTTAGCAACTGACTGCATATATAGGGTGATAGAAAGTGAGAAGTCAGTTATGGCACTGAGATAGATCAATAAAACATGTGTTAAATGCTTACTAAGTGCCAGGCACTCAAGTGTTTTTTTAATTTTCAAATAATAGCAAAACTAGTTCCTTTCCTCAAGAAGTTTACATTCTTGCTCATTGGCTCCAGGAAGGGGGAGGGAAAGAACATGAATCATGTAACCATGGAAAAATATTCTAAATTAAATAAATACTTTTTAAAAAAAGAAGCTTACATTTGAATGGGGAATGACAACACATGAAAGATGTATGAAATCAGAATGTGAGGAAAAGGTATCTGAGTGGAGAAAAAGCTGCTAGGGAAGAGGCAGAAAAGTACAGAGAGTAAGTGGAACTGGGAAATAAATGAGTGTGTATAACCTGATAAATGCATCTCCAGAATGAAAAGGCTGATACATATATAGATCATTGGAAGGATGATTGTACATTGACAGAAATAGGCAAGTTCAGAAAAACAGTAGGTTTTGGAAGGAAGAAGATGAGATCCACTTTGGACCTGTTGAATTTGAGATGTGTATGGGACATCCAATTAGAAATATCCACTAGCTAGATGATAATGTGAATTGGAGCCTAGAAAGATATTAGATCAAGATATGTAGATTTTAGTTTTATCAGTATAGAAATGAACATCGAACCCATGTGTAAGATCTCCAAGAGAGACTGTAGAGAGAGAAGGGGGCCATGGTTAGGGGCAGTGATTTGAATGATACAAAGGAATCTGAGAAGTGGTTAGACAGGCAGAAGGAGAACTAAAAGATGTGTCATGAAAATCAATAGGATGGTGGTTAAGCCTAGAGCACAGCATAGGCCACATAGCACAATCCATACTGAGGCATCCATGACAGGCCTTGTGGGTGGCTGCATTGATGATAGTGGCTTTGGGAACTATCAGACCACTAATGATTAGGGATGGGGTGGGGAATGTAATTAGACAACTAGTCAGAAGGAGATTGCAGGAATTTCTTTGCTGGAATTGATTTCAGGACCCTATTATATATTTTTTTTATTTTTTTTAAACATTTATTAATATTTATATTTTAGAAAAGTTAACATGGTTACATGATTATGCTCTTACTTTCCCCTTCACCCCCTGACCTCCCCCCCTCCCCTGGCCCATATGCATTTCCACTGGTTTTAACATGTGTCATTAATCAAGACCTATTTTCAAATTGTTGATAGTTGCATTGGTGTGGTACTTTCAATCCCCAATCATGTCCTCATCAACCCATGTATTCAAGCAGTTGATTTTCTTCTGTGTTTCCTCTCCTGCAGTTCTTCCTCTGAATGTGGGTAGCGTTCTTTACCATATGTCCCTCAGAATAGTCCTGGGTCATTGCATTGCTGCTAGTACAGAAATCAGGACCCTATTATATTGCTCATAATGGGCAGAACAAGGGCCCTGGTTGTGGCTCTGAGGTGGAAAAGAGTGCTTGTGGTCACTTGTAGGAAAGTGGGGATGCTGGTCTCTATTCCAGGTCAGAGAGGTATATTGGGACTTGTAGCTATGGGAACAGCATAAGACTTTGTCATAGTCTAGGGCCAGGAAGAGTGTTGGCACTTGCAACTGTAGGGGAACAGAGTCCCTTCCTGATTAGGGACCAGAGCACAGGTCAGGAGAGCCAGTGCCATGCCTGTCTTCAAATCATATCACCTTGGAAACACTGAAAATCTATAGACTCCCTGAGCTAGTTCTGAAAACAGCAACAAGAAAGGCCTAAAGTTTAGGATCGTGCCTGTAATAAGGGGATTTGAGTAGAGATGTTATAAGGGGATTGAGCTAATAGGGTAATAAGGTGGTTGTAATATGGGAATAGGCTAGAGATAATAGGGAGATTGAGGCAAGGTAAGGTTGCAATAGGGGATAAGGCAGGTAAGGGACTAAAGTTTGTGGATCCCTAAGGCAGTAAATAGATAATGAAGATACAGTGGTGAAGGTGGTAGATTAAGGTGGTAGGAGAAGTAAGGGAATGACTGAGTTTAGGGAATATAAACACGGAGGTATAAAGAGTTGCAAGGGCAGACAGCTACAGCCTGAGAGACACAGACTGGGATACAGGTTGAGACAGAGACACTAAAGGGAAACAGACTGAGCCCTTTAAGTAGGAAGGGCACTTCTACAGACAAAGATTAGGGCCAGCCAAGAATGGCTTGAAACTGACTAGAGGGCTGCTAGTCAGTTTCTCAGGTTCACCAAGGAATAGTTCAGAGGAAGTATTAAGATTGCACTTCCTCTAAAATGGACACCTCCAATTCCCTTCATGACCTAGAGACAATATTATTCCTTTCTTCCCTTCTCCCTCTCTTATCAATCAACTAATGAACTAGCCAGAGGTTTGATTACTTGACAAACTGGGTTTATCGATTTTTTAGGGTTGATTGGAAGGGATGGAGGGGTACAAAGTAACTCTAACAGCCACCTAGGGAAAGCTTCGGATGGGGGAGGGAGACAGGAATGTGAGACTGAGATAGGACCTGCCTAACTTACCCCCAAAGGGTTTTGTAGCCTATAGGATTAGAAAGTTGGATACAATGATTCAAGAGACAATTTGTAATAAGGGTAAGCCCTATTTGACTACAGGGAAACTATGTCTACCAAGTTTGAAAGCTAATCCCAGATCCACCCTCCTTTTAAAACCCCAAGAAATTTAGGAAGGGGAAATGATGATTGGGAATAAGGGATGTTAGGGAGATCTAAAGGAAATACTTAAGCTAACCAATTTTAAGAGAAAAGCTGTAGAATATAGGCCAGGTTTTCAGTCTCAAGAACAGAGCTCAGTTGACCCTTCTACTCTCATTGAGTTCCCAGGGTCAACTGTCTAACCTCGGGATTCTAAACCCTTTTCCAACTGTCAGAAACTCTGCAGTAAGGCTTTGCAGGGCTGATATGCACCCTTTTGCACTATCACCTTGGAAACACTGAAAACCTATAGACTCCCTGAGCTAGTTCTGAAAACAGCAACAAGAAAGGCCTAAAGTTTAGGATTGTGCCCCCTTCACCATAGGAGGAGAGCCCAACTTTAACAAAAAGTTAAAAATTGAGAAATAGGCTGGAAAAGTAAGTAAACAACAACAACAAAAAAGAACCTAATTATATTAAGTTGCTATAGGGACAAGGAAGATAAAGGCACAAACTCAAAAGAAGACAGCAATGTCAAAAGTAGCTACAAAACAACCCCTCAAAGAAAATGTGAATTGGATGCAAACCCAACAAGAATTTTAAAAATTGGAAAGGGAGAGGAAAAATAAAAGAATTGAGAGTGGGTCAGCAATGAGAGAAATGAAAAGTGGCATAGTGGATAGAGCATCAGGCCTAGAATTAGGAAGACCTACGTTCAAATCTGGTCCTGATGCTTCCTAGCTGTGTGACCCTGGCAAGTTCCTTAACTCTATTTGCCCAGCCCTTGTCCTTCTTCTGTCTTAGAATTTTACTAAGAAAGTAAGAGTTTAAAATAAATAATGTTGGTTTGTTTATGATATTTGATTGTATGCCTGATATTGTTTAGTGTGAAAAAAAAGTTTATGTTTAACAACCCCTCAATAAAGGATGAAATGTGGAATAAAAAAAGACATGAGAGTGATATAATAAAATTATGAAAAGAGTCAAAGTTTGGTAAAAGAGGTACAAAAATACTGAAGAAAATAGCACCTTAAAAATGGAATTGGCCAAAAGGAAAAAGGCACAAAGATTCACTTAAGAGAGAAAACCTTAAAGAACAGACCTGGCCAAATGGAAAAAATAATAGAAAAATTCACTAAAGAAAGAAATGCCAGAAGAAGTAGAATTGCCAAAATAAAGAGGTCCAAAAGATCCCTGATGAAAATAATGCCTTAAAAATTAGAATTGGGAAAGAAGAAGCTAATGACTCCATAAGAAACAATAAAACAAAATCAAAAGAATGAAAAAAAAGTGAACTATCTCTTTGGAAAATCTTACCTGAAAAATAGATTGAGAAGAGATAATTTTAGAATTATTGGATTCTCTGAAAGCCATATGATCTATATATATCTATATCTATATATCTATAGACATCTATATATGATGTCTAGACATCATATTTTTTAAAATAATTATCAAGGAAAGGTGCCCTGATACTCTAGAACCATAGGGTAAAATAAAAGAATCTTTTGGTTACCTTTCAAGATCCTAAAATGAAAATTCCCAGGGATATATAGTATTATATATTATATAGTCAAATTCAAGAGCCCTCAGGTAAAGGAGAAAATACTACATGCTGCCAGGAAAAAAATTCAAATATTGTTGAGTCACAGTCAACATAACATAATTTTTAGCAGCTTCCATATTAAAAGATCAGAGGACTTGGAATATGACCCTCCAGAAGCAAAGAAGCAAAGAATCGCCTATTCAGTAAGGCTGAGTTTAATCCTATCGGGGAGAAATAGAGATTTATTGAAATAGAGGACATTCAAGTATTCTTGATGAAAGAACAGAGCTCAATAGAAAAATTGACTTTCAAATACAAGACCCAAAAGAAGCATAAAAAAGTAAACACAAAAGAGAAATCATAAAAGAATAATATTAAAACATTTCATTCCTTTATGGAAGTTAATAATTGTAACTTCTAAGAATTTTATCATTATTAGAGCAGTTAAAAGGAGTACTCATAGACAGAGTGCATGGGTGGGAGATGGGATGCTTTTAAAAAAAATGAAGGGGTAAGAAAAAGGATGCACTGGTAGAAGGGTAAAGAGAGAGAAAGAATGGGAAATATTTCACATAAAAGAAGCACAAAAAGAAGAACAATGGAGGAGAAATATGGATATGGCAGGTAAAACTTATGTTAGAATTGACTAAAAAGGGAATAACACACACTCAGTTGGATATTGAAATCTATCATACCCTAAAGCAAAGAAGAGGGATAAAGGGATAATAGAAGGGGAGGGGAGCTGATAGAAGGGAGGGAATATTAAGGGAAGTAGTAGTCAAAAGCAACTGTTGACTTTTGAGTAGAGACGAGAGAGAGAGAGAGAGAGAGAGAGAGAGAGAGAGAGAGAGAGAGAGAGAGAGAGAGAGAGGTCTCAAACAAAAGCAAAAATCACAGAAACAATAAATAATTTATAATTTTATTAAAGAGAATGATGGCAATAAGACAACATACCACAATTCATGAGATGCAGCCAAAGCAGTATAAGAATTTAAATTTAGGTTTTACGCTAAATATGAGAATTCTAAAGTAATATTGTGGTTACTGACTTAAAAATATTACAGCTTAAGTCAAAATGACTTTTAGCAGCTTTATTTACCAAGAGGTGGAAAGAGTGAAAATGGAAAAATGCAGATAAAGAGATAGAAAGTATTGCCTACCTACAAATAACCTAAGTTTAATCCTAAAGTCTCCAGACCTCAAATGTGAATCTGAAAGCGAATCTCACCAGAATCTAAAGTCCTGATTAGGAAGCTGAAATTCGAAGAGCCAGGAGACACCAAAGAATCTTCCAAGAACCTTCAGTGCACACAAGACTAAGACCACCAAGAATGTCACCAGAACTCACGCTGAAGGGAGTGTCCTACTGAAGTGCCAAGGAGCAGAGAGGGTCTCCTCACCGAAGAACCAAGGAAGGAATTACTCCACTCATCACTGTGCAGAATCCAGAGAAAAAAGGTCTCCTCCAAGCCAGGAAAGGAATCTCTGGAACCAATCTCTCCCACTTTAGCAAGTGACTTGCAAACTCTCTTACATAGTGTCAAGTAGGGGTATTTTAAGTTCTTGATTTGTTTAGCTAAAAATAGACAAGGGGAGAGTTAATCCTATCTTCACAGCAGTAATGAGGAGAAAATGTTATGTCTTTAAACACATACATCAATAACATAGAGAAAGAGCAAATCAAGGAATTGAACATACAACTAAAAAAAAGTAGAAAAAGAACAAATTAAAAATCCTTAATTAAATACCAAATTGGAAATTATGAAAAATCAAAGGAGAAATTAATAAAATTGAAAGTAAGAAAATCATTGAATTAATAAAACTGGGATCTAGTTTTATGAAAAGTCAGTAAAATCATCGGATAATTAGATTTAAAAAAGAATACCAAATTACTGATATCAAAAATGAAGGGGGGATTATGAATCACGTAATCATGGAAAAACATTCTAAATTAAAATTAAAAGAGAAAAAGAAGAGCAAAAAGAGAGAAAGAAAAGTATAGATCAATGTCCATCTTGAATATTAATGCAAAAATTTTAAATAAACTACTAACAAGAAGATGAAAGCAATATATCACAAAGATCATACACCATGATCAGAAGGGATTTTTACCAGGAAGGCGGGACTAGTTCAATATTAGGAAAACTATCAGCATAATTGACCATATTAATAACAAAACCAGCAAAAAATCATAATTAACTCAATAATTGCAGAAAAAGGTTTTGACAAAATATAATTCTCATTCCTAATAATAAACAAAAGAACATTGGGATAAATGGAGCTTCCTTAAAATGATAAATATATCTAAAACAAGTATTTTTGGTAATAAACAAGACAGAATCCTTCCCAATAAAATTTGAGATAAACAAGGATGCCCCTTATCATCATTATTCAATATTGTATTAACAATAAGACACAAAGAAATTAAAGGAATTAGAATAGGCAATAAGGAAACAAAGCTATCACTCTTTGTAGATGATATTATGGTATGCTTGGAAAATTCTAGGGAATCAGCTAAAATGCTAATTAAAATAATTAGCAACTGGGGCAGCTGGGTAGCTCAGTGGAGTGAGAGTCAGGCCTAGAGACAGGAGGTCCTAGGTTCAAACCCGGCCTCAGCCACTTCCCAGCTGTGTGACCCTGGGCAAGTCACTTGACCCCCATTGCCCACCCTTACCAATCTTCCATCTATAAGACAATACACCGAAGTACAAGGGTTTAAAAAAAATAATTAGCAACTTCAACAAAGTTGAAGAATATAAAATAAATCCACATAACAATATTTTTATATGTTCTCAAAACCTACAGGAAAAGATAAAGAAATTCCATTTAAAATAACTATAGACAACACACACACACACACACACACACACACACACACACAAATAAATAAATAAATACTCAGGAGTCTACTTGCCAGGATAAACCTAGGAACTCTATAAACACAATTGCAAAATGCTTTTCACACTAATAAAGTCATATCTAAAGGATTGGAGAAATATTAACTGCTCATGGATAGGCTAAGCCAATGAAGTAAAAATGACAATTCTACCCAAATTAATTTATCAATCTATACTATTTTAATCATATTACAAAAAAGCATTTTATAGAGCTAGGAAAAGTAACAAAATTAATCTGGGACATCAAAATGTCAATAATATTATGAGAATCAATGAAAGAAAATGAAGAAAAATGCCTTAGCAATACCAGATCTCAAACAGTATTACAAAGTGGTAATCATCAAAAACAATATACTATTGGTGAAAAAAATAGAATGGTGCATTTGTGGAATAAATTAGGTACACAATACACTGTTGTAAATAACCATGGTAATCTAGTATCTGACAAACCCATAGAGCCAAGATTTTTGGGATAAGATCTCACTATCTGACAAAAATTGCCAGGAAAACTGGAAAACAGTTTGACAGAAACTAGGTAGAGACCAACATCTCACCCAGGATTCTAAGATAAGGTCAAAATGAGTACACAATTTATACAGAAAGGGTGGTATGTGAGAATTAGGGGACTGTGGAATATTTTGTCAGAGTTATGTACTAGTAAAGTATTTATAAACAAATAGAACATTATGGGATACAAAATGGAATAGATCATAATATAAATGATCATGGCATAACAGTTACATCAAATTTGAAAAGTTTTTGCTCAAAGCCAATGCAAGCAATATTAGAAGGAAAATAGGAAAATTAGGGAGAGGGATTACAGCAATTTTATCTGATAAAGGCCTCATTTCTCAAATATATAGAGATCTGAGTTAAATTTATAGAAATACTAGTCATTCTGAAGTTGTGAACTTCATAAAGTGAGTCCAGACACTGAGAAGTTCAAATAAATGGAACCAATATTTATTCATTAATCTATTGATTAATAAATGTACCTACTGGCCAAGACAGACTTTCTTAGTGAAAGCTGCCTTGAATGAAGTCACAATGCAGTTTTTATAGGGTGCAAGATACAAAGCAAAAAATGTTCATTAATGAGACATAACCTTGAAGAAGCAAGCAAACCTTATCTTCTAGAAACTATATTCGTCATTAGTGTGGGGTACAGGATATTCCATTGTATATCTTATCCTAGACCGGCTGCTTGTTAGTAAGGGTCTTACTTTCTCGTGGATTCTGACTATATGTTGTTTTGGTTCTGTAAAAAGGAAAAAGAAGGGGCAGCTGGGTAGCTCAGTGGAGTGAGAGTCAGGCCTAGAGACAGGAGGTCCTAGGTTCAAACCTGGCCTCAGCCACTTCCCAGCTGTGTGACCCTGGGCAAGTCACTTGACCCCCATTGCCCACCCTTACCAATCTTCCACCTATGAGACAATACACCGAAGTACAAGGGTTTAAAAAAAAAAAAAAAAAAAGGAAAAAAAAAAGGAAAAAAAATTAGGGTTTTGGTTGGATATTAATATTTAAATGAGTGGTCACCAAGGAATAAATATGAATACATATCAATTCCTAAAATGATTTTAGTAATTTATTTATAAAATATAGGAGAAAGTGAAAGTAGAGAGATAAGAAGAGAGTAGAGTAAGAGATCTAGCTTAACGAACTAGATTATGTATTGTAAGAACTAAGCAGGATTAAGCACACAGCCTCTGGTGGGGGATGGGTACACAAGGGCCAGTAACAGTAAAAGACTTTCCCCACGAAGAGGCAGCCCTGCTGTTCTTAGTTGAGGGAGAAAGGCCAGTGATTTCACTGAGAGGATTTGATTACTTTGGGATGAATAAAAAATTCAAAATCAGAATCAAAATATTAAGAATCTATGTATAGAAAAAGTTCTGAGTAAATAATAATAAATTCATTAACAGGCCCTTATATTAAGGTCCAATTAAAGTAAATTTTGTCCCATAAATCTGTAGGACAAAATGCAGTAATATTGCACTTACCCATTGGCAGCCAAGACTACAGGAAGTTGCCATGCTATAAGAGAGAAAAAAGGACTAGATCTTTGTGTGCAAAGGAAGTGTACATTCCCTGGTCTGATTTACCTTCACTCAGGGATAGGATGAGCCATGATAATGGCCAACCTTCGGTACTTGACTGGTAGTGTAGTACAAGCCATCCTACGTCTTAACATATGTCAAGCGTCGCAGCCTCGAGTCTCACACTAATTTCAAGTCCTTTAGTATTGGTGTGGAAGTTCATCAATCCTACCTGGATTGGTTTGGTCTTTTTTTTTTTTTTACCTTGTGCTCCTAGGCACTGTGCAGATTCTCATCAATCCCATCGGGATTGTTTGGTCTCCTTGACCATGTGTTTCTTTGCACTGTATAGTGGCTCTTTTGTTCCCTTCTCCTGGAATCAGGCACAAACATTAATCACAGTCCCATAACATTTATCAATAAATGGCAGGTTTCCATAGTCTTAAAACTTTTGGTTATGCATTAATATTGGAGTAAATATATATTTTAAACTTATATTACTGCAAAATCAAAAAAAAAGATTTAATATTGCTTGTATTTCTCTCAACTGCTCCCTTTTCTTTCTTCCCATTGCTGCCTATCTCCAGGTTCAGACTTATTAGCAATTGCTTTGACCATTCTAGTATCTTCCTAACATATCTTCCTTATCCATTCTTTCTCCACTTCAATCCATCCTTCATGTGGCTTATATGAAATTCCTTTAGGTATGGATCTCATTAGATTAATTCTTCTGCTTCCCTCCATGTACCTCCAGGCTGTGGCCAAACTAGATTGCTACATGCCTTTCTTTGTGCCCACTATTATCTGTGTTGGAAATGTGCTTCCTCCCCTTCTTCATCTATTGAATTATCATTCATCTTTTCTAGTCCAATTTAAATGGCACCTCCCTGATATTTCCTGTCTGATTCCCCCACTCATTTGATAATGACTTTTCTCTTAATATATACCACTTTGCAACTCTCTAGAGCACTTAATCTCTTATTATTTTGATTCTAGTTTATTTGTCACACAAACTTCCCATCAGTCAATCCACACATAGTATATGACAGGTTCTGAGGATAAAAGGACACAGTATAAGACAGTTTCTACTTTCAAATTGTTTCTGTTTGAATGGGGAATGCATTAGGTCAGGGACCATGTTTCTTTCTAATGTAGCTATTTCAGTCCCTAAAACAGTGGGTATTAAGCCTTATGTGGTATTTAATAAATGTAAATGTAAAGCTAGAACAAGGGACAGTCTTTAAATATGGTGCCCTTAAGGACCCTTGGACAATAATACCTTGGTTAATGGCCACATAGGGCCCAGAATGACTAGGGGTGCTGCTGCTTAGTGGGTACAGAATCTGGGTCCTCACCATGGATTCTTTGCATGTGGGCCAGCAATTTCCCTATTGGCTTTTGTCAGCATTTCCTTCCTTTTCCTAGGGTGTTCNAAGAAGCATATCCAGGCATTGAATTTTACTTCTACTGTGGTGTTAGCTGACTATTTAAAAACCAATCCCCATTTCCCCCATCCAACATATACCTGAAAACACATAGCAGCATGATTCAGTTAAATAAACTTACAAATATTAGTACTTGTAATAAAATACAAAATACAGAGTATCCCTTTTTCAAATATTAGTCTTTGAATGCTTCATATGTCCTTTGGTTTCAAACCCATACAATGCATTATTACATTGTAGATTTAGCATTGAGACAAAACACTGTACATTTGAAGGGAAAGAGAGAAGCATTATAGGATACCAAAGTACTACATTTTAGAAAGTAAACATTGAAGCAAAAATACTTTTGAATATATAAACACTGTACAGTATGTAAACAAACATCCAGAAAAATAAGAATTGACATGGGCCAAAATATTGTTTCCTAGGAAAACAGATATCTTTTTAACAATGCAATTTTATGGTGTTCTTTATTAAGAAAAAAAGATGGAGCCTATTTTCATATTCTGTGCTTAGGTATCTTGGAGATTAGATAGTAATTTTTACATTCATAGGCTAAAGGCTTAACCTTTATTTAGCTGGCTGACTGTTGCAAGTAGGATACATATAACTATACTAATCCCTGTGTCAATTAGCACAATAATACTAGATAAGTTATATACAATTAATTCATTTTATCATTTCGAACTAGTATAAATAATTTAAGCAATTTTAAAGTTTGTGCAGGGGAAACTAGTTGATAATTTGTTCCCTGTAAGGCCAGTAGCAAAATAATCACTACAAATTCAGTCCAAGCTAATATTGAACCCCTGATTTAGCAAGCTGGATCAAAATTGTAGAGAATTAATTAGAATGCCAATTTTATTAGGCAAGTCTAGAATTCTATATGTAGTACTAGATGCATTAAAACCCTGCATTTTCATAGTAAAATACTGTTTTGCTTTCAAAAGGCAGAAGTAGTATTCAAAAGAAATTTAAACGTATTCATGATCTATATCACAAATCAAGGGCTGCCAAATTCCCTAGGTGGAAGCGAAGTAACAAGAATAGTTTATTATTAATACTGCTTGAGAAGTTTATATCTGAAGCAAGCAGTAATGCTGAAAAACAAAAGAAAAATGACTCTATATCATATTCATTAGCAAGAATCTAGGTTTTAAATTTTAAAAGTTTCCAGCAGCAAGCCTAACAGATAAGTTTATAATGTTGAGCAAATTATGACTGTCCATCTTGTTTCAAAGCTTCCAGTCTTCTTAGGAGTGCGTTTCCAAATGCTTCTCGGTATGCTGGACTAAGGGTATCCAACAAAGAGTATACTGTTTCATGGTAGGGAGTTTGTATGTTATCATCCACATGGTCAAAAGCATAACCCACCACCCTAAGCCCTGCTTCTGAGAGTTCCAGGCAGTATCTGTTCCTTTCTCTTGTTTCCACATTGATATACGCAACATCATCTGAACAAGGCAGGCTTTTGGAGACAAACATGTTGCTAACTGCAAAAAGAACATCATTCACAACAGCTTCAGCTTCTAATCTCATGTCTTTTACATCTGTTCTTTCAAAATCTTGAAATTCAGAATCTCCAATTTCTGTGTTATTGCTAAGCTCCATGTGACTATAATCTGTTTCCATTCTGCGCTTCAGCGCGTGGGACCTCCACTCCCTCCCTCCTCCGAGTTCTAATCAGTAGCCGGTGAAGACTCAAGCTTCCCATTCTATCCATACTCTTTTAACAGAATAGACAATGCCCTGGGTACCAAAGTGACCATTTTTATGCACGGATTGGCAAATTTGTTGATAAAAACTTCTAGGGAGCGGGTTTTCCTTCACAGGACACCCATACTCCATTAATCTGTTTTGCTTTAAGTTTTTGCTTCCATTTTCCGACTTCTTTTTCATTATAGGAAGGTGATAAATTTAAGTCATTAGTGATTGTTAATGTTAAAATTAATTCAGACCCTTCTATGGCTGCCAGCTTTGCAGCAGTATTTGCTTGGTCATTTCCCCTTGAGACAGGGTCAGTGCCACCTGTATGGGCAGAGCAATGAACTACAGCTAGGGCTTCGGGTAGCTGGAGAGCAGAAAGAACTTCATTAATAATTTTTGCATTAGCTATAGATTTTCCAGCTGAGGTTAAAAACCCTCTCTGAAGCCATAACATACCCACTGAATGACAAATTCCAGATGCATATCTAGAATGTGTATAAATTGTTGCTTTTTTATCTTTGGCAATTATACATGCATGTTTTAGGGCTATTAGTTCTGCACCTTGAGCACTTATATTTGAGGGCAGTGAAGCTGACCACTGTATAATTGGAATTTGGGAGACGCCATTTAAAAGTATATATTGTAGTATACAGAATTGGGGTCATATAGGTTTTTCTAGCTTTGGCTGAGTTCCAAAAGCTGTTAGAGGTTTAGAATCTTGAGGAAAAGGCAGTTGGCTGGATCTTCCGTGGAGGGAGGTTGTGAATCAGCGGAGCTGCTTTGATTACCTAGCTTTAATATTGAAATTTAGCCTAGCTTTGATATATTTACTTAAGAAATTATTATTTTAGATAAACCCTTTATATCTTCCTTTCCTAATACCATCCCTGCCTTCCCTCCCTTACCTTATATGTCTGTGGAGTTAATAAGGAGAGTAATTAGAGAGGAGTTAAATCTATGAAGGGTACCTAATTGCCAGCATTAGTTATAGTTAGTCAGTCATCATTTATTCCCTTTAGATAGCAATAGCATTTTGTAAAGCTGAGTTTAAAGGCAGGTCCTTACTCAGACTCCATCTTTGTTTCCCTTCCCCCACCTGAGGTTCCTGAGACAACTGATAGGGCTTTCCTTTGATCCACCTTCCTAACAAACATCCTTCAAACAAAATAAACCCTTTTGTGTTTCAACAGCCCTATTAGTGTAATTTGTCTGTTAGTTATCAAGAGGGAAGAAGAGGGAAAGAAACAACATACTCTGGGCTTAGAGGGAAGCTGGGACATCATATATTTTCTATGGACACGTGGGAACTATCAAACTACATTTCCCGTAGTCTGACGGGTTTCCAGTTCTGGTTCTTTGGGCGTGGGGATGCCTGCGTCACCATGCATAGGACAGTTTAAATGGGAGGAGAATGAAAAGTAAGCTCTCTCTGTTAGCTAGCAGGCGCGTGATACGAAAGGTAAAGATGGCTGAGGCGGCAGTTTGAATACTTACAGGTGCGGTCTTATATATATTTTACCAGCATGGCCATGGCTTTAATTAAAATACTAATTTCTATATTTATATCAGTCTTTATTATTTTTAATCGTAACATAGATGGCAACCACATGGTCAAAATTCGAACTCTCAATTTTCCAGATAGCCTAAAGAGAGCCATGCCTGTTTTTTGGCCATCTTGCTCAGCTTTTTTGGGCAATTTTTTAAAAAAAGGAAAGTGGCTTTCCTCACCATGCTTTTGCTAAAAGCAACAGCACGTTTTTGCCTCAGGCGGGACTCAGCCAGCCAGTCCAGCCCAAACCACCTTGGGAGGTCAGGCCAGCCAATTCTGGCTTTTGGCTTTAAAACCAAAATGCCAGTGCCCAGTGCCTGTGCCTTAAATAAGCTGTTCCAATTCAGATTAAGGCAAGAAGTGGACCAGCTCCCTCCATTCCTCTGTACCCCTTGTCAAGAAGTAATTGATGGCATCACTACAGTAATAAATTCATTAATTGAGCAAAATCGGCAAAGATCACAGGCACATTGGAAGAGGATGTGACCCAGAGAGACTTAGGGATATCAGCTGGGATTTCAAAGGTGGGAGACTCTTTCACCTCGTAGCTCTCTGAGAGAAGTACAAAGAGCGAATTTAAAGATTTCTCAGGTAATTTTAATGAAATAGAGCCATCTGGAGCACAAAGCCACATTGTGGCTTTAAGTTTACATAATTGATCCTTTCCCAGCAAATTTGTGGGGGATCCAGGCATTAAAAGAAAGGAATGTTCTACAGTTAGGAGTCCCACACATGCCATGTGAGGAGAAAGTTTTGGGACTTTTTGAGGTTTTCCTCATACACCTATTACATTTAGAGAGCCAATAGAGTTACAGTTTTCATCTGGTTTACTCACCAGGACTGATCTAGATGCACCTGCATCTAAAAGACAATTATAGTATGAATTTCCCACTTTTAGGATCACATGAGACTCCTTCCTATGTGTGTGTGTGTGTGTGGGGGGGGAGTGTGTCGGCTTAATTGGTATTAAAACATCAGGGTCTGGAAAATCAAAGGTTTCCCTTTTTGATTCCAAGGTCTTTATCCCCCCATCTCACCTTCATGAAGATGCTTGGGCATTTCCTTCGGCTCTCCCCAAGGAGCATTAGCACCCTGAATAGTTTGGGGTCAAGCTCCACTTTTTATATATTGTTGTTGTGTCATTTGCTATGAGTTATCATTTTCCCAATTTTTATTCCTAAGATTTTTATCACTTCTAAAGTTTTGATTCCTGGAATCATTATTATAATTACTATTCTTATCATTATTTCTGTAGTCATTATTCAACTGGGTACTATTTCATCATTATTTCATCAACAGTTCCTCATTGTGTGGCCTTTCTCACAGAAGTGGCAGGTAAGGGATCGATAGTTAGATTCTTGGAGAGGGGCTATGGTCTCTCCCTGATTTTTCAGTTTTTCTCTTAGCCTATGAGTCACTGTTTTCCTCATGTTTTTGTGCATGGCCCTTAAAAACATAGATTGTTACCTTCCTCAATTCCTCCAGATCCATAGAGTCCCAGTTCGGGCAGCAAGTTTTTAAATAGTTTTTGACCACTTTACAAAAATTCTTAATGAATTGTCCACATATTTGTCTTAATATCCTGTTATCTGGATAAATCAAAGTCCATATATGTGTTGTCCACCTCAATAAGTCTGTCCATAAACTGGGAGGGAGTATCATCGATTTCTTGTTTAGTCTCCCCAAATTTTGACCATGATTCAGGCCTATCAGAGCAAGCTTTCATGGCTGATAATAATGCTTCTCTGCCCTGGTATAGTTTTGTGTAAACTGGTTCAGAACTGGGCTTCCAGTTTGGATATTGGGTTAGCCAATTAATTGCTCTCCTACCTTCTGATTGACAAGAGAGATGATTTTATTTTTCTCTTTTTGTCAGAAACATTTCTAATAGATTTTCAACATCTGTCCAATTGGGGTGAAAAGTTTGGAATATAGTCTCCAATTTTTTTCATGATTAAAATTAGATCTTCCTTGAAAGAAGGATTATTTTCTTTGAATCTACTTAAATCTTTTGGGTTGAAGGGTGTATGATGTCTTATAGATACCAAATCCCCATTTTTATTGAAGGTGCATATTTCCCTTAAGGGGAATAAGCTTTTAGCTGAATTATTTTGTGTTTCTTTAGGCTCCTTATTTGGTTTTCAATGGAGTGGTTAAAGGGAGGGTTAGGAGTAGCAGTAGGTACAATAACGGAAATAGGGGTAAATTGAGGGGAGGGGCTGGGGTGGAGGAGGAAGAATTGGAGTCATTAGGGACTGGGGAAGGGATGAATTGGTGAGGCATGGAGATGAAGTGAGAAATGGGTTAAGTAGGGGGAGGGGTTGGATCAATAGCAGCAGCAACAACATGTAGTGAGAAATGGGTTGAGTAGGGTCTGGGGCAGCAACAGCAGAGATTGGGGGAGGGATGATTTGAGAAGTAGGAGGAACAGAATTTTTTAGGGCATTGTGGGATGGAGATTCTGATAATGAGGAAGTATGGAGAGATAAATCTCCTTTACTCTGGGATTTTTAAAATTTCTTTTCAATCCTTTTCATAAAAACCTTAATCTCCCCCAAACTCTCCTCCATATTTTCCAGGGAACTGAGAACAGGAGAGTTCAGTTGATTGGCTTTACAATGACTACAAAGAAGATGAGGAGTCCTAGACAAGATTATCAGGGAGAGACTGATGCTTTACAATGGACATAAAAGGGAAAGATTCAGCCAAGGGCTAGGCTACCTAGGTAAAGGACTTTGACCCAAAGCAGAAACTACAGAGATAAAAAGGGTACTTAACACCTGATTGAATTAGGTAGCTCCCCTAAACTACTTAAAGGTCTATTGTTAATCTGAGACTCTGAGGTTGGGCTTTTCATCCCTGGAGAAATTCTCTTGTGACAAAGTTAAGCATGAGGTCTGAGACCTCATGTTGCTATAAACTTGGGGTTTTTTAAGATCTCAAGATTGGGATTTCTAGATTCCAAGTTGACAAGGGTTATGAATGCCCTGTTGGGGGAGTTGTAGACTGATCCAAACATCCTGGATAGCAATTTAAAACTATGCACAAAAGACTTTAAACTTTGCATACCCTTTGGCCCAGAAATAGCACTAATTTAGTTCTGTATTCCAAAGAGATGAAAGAAAAAGGAAAAGTACCTACCTGTACATATAAAATATTTATAGCGTTAACTTGGAAATGACATAGAGCTACTAAAGTAGTCAGAAATACCAAGTCTTTAATCAGGAAAGAGATAGATCCAATAATTGGCTGCTATCATAGAGCCAAGCACCACAAACTACACAGAGTCAACACCCTTGGGCTCTGGGAAGTATCCCTGGGAGAATGCACCATGCTAAATGATTCTCCAAAGAACAATAGAACTTGAGGAACTTATATATCATTTGAGGAACTAAGGACAGAGAAGTATGATTGATTGGTATTACCATGGCTATAAGGAAATGGGATATCAGGGAGAGACTGATGCTTTACAATGGATACAAAATGGAAGGGTCCAGCTAAGGGCTGGGCTACCTGCAGGAGGACTTTAATAAAATGGGAGAAACTACTAGGACAAAAGGGTTCTAACATTTTATTTAGGTCTATAGGCCTACCTGGACTGGGATTCTTAAGTACCTTAAAGTCCATTGTCCTGTCTGGAAGGGCTGAGTCTGGGACTTCCCTTAGGCTGAATTCTCAGGGGACAGGGGCAGACTTGGGGTATCCAGATTTCAAGTTGACAATATTATCTTGTTTTTGTGATGGCAAAGACTTGGAAAACAAGAGGATGGATATCCATCAATTGGAGAATGGCTGAACAAGTTGTCGTATATGACTTTTGGAATACTAGTGCTATAAGAAATGACAAGCAAGATGCTTTTCAGAAAAACTTGGGAAGATATATACACTGATTAAAAGTGAAATGAACAGAACAAAGAGGATATTTTAACACACTAACAGCAATATTATGAATGACTTAGCTATTCTGAGTAATATAATGATCCAGTGCTTTCCACCTCCATAGAAAGAAGTGATGGAGTCTAAATACAGATTGAAGCATACTTTTTGAATTTTACTTTTCTTTGTTTTTAGTTTTTTGTGTTTTATTTTGCAACAGTGCAAATATAGAAATATTTTGCTTGACTGTGCATGTGTAATCTATATGAAATTGCTTGCCTTTTCAAGGAGGGGAGAAAGAGGAAGATAATTTGGAACATAAAATTGAGAAATAAAGGTTAACAATGTTTATACATAATTGAGAAAAAATAACTAAAAAAAGAAAATATTAGGATGAAGACTGATAAAAGGCCCTTAGAATCAGTAATTTAGAGTTCATCAGTAATGTGGAAGAACAATTCACTTTATAGATAAGGTTAAAAGCTATGTTGCAAGATGAAATGTGACTGAGAGAAAGGAAGTTGTGGCAATGAGTAAAACACTTCTTTCCAAGAGTCTGGCTGTAAAAGGAGATCTAGAGTGTCAGGTTAAGGGTTTGACAAGGTAATGTAAGGATTTTTTAAATTTAAATTTGGGGAAAATGTAGATGTGTTTGTAGGTAGCAAAGAGTCAATAATAAATAGCAAGAAATGCATTAGAGGGGATGATTTTGTTCATGTAGGGTGGGAGATAATCTGCTAGTAGAAATGGGAGGGGTTAGGATAGAAGGTGCAAGTAGAAGAAGAGCCTTAGTGAGAAGTAAGGTAATTTTTTCACTGGATTGAAGTGAAAGATGAGAGAATACAAGATGATACCAAGGTGACTTGATTTTGAGTCAAGAAGTTATGAAATAGAGAAAGGGAAAGCTCATGGAGAATGGCCTCTATTTCCTCAGTAAAGAATTGGCAGGGTTCAGTGCTAATATAGTATGGGAAAAGGTTCCAAGATTAAAGAAAATTTGTTGAAGAAGATAGAGAATTCAGTGGAAAGAGTCAGCAGAAGCTAATTGGAACATAGGAAGGGTGTGACTAAGGTGGACTGAGATATAAGAAAAGGAAGTTGTGGAAGCAGGGTTGGGGATGGTTTTTATTTTTTTTATTTTTTATTATTTTTTATTTATTTTTTATTTTAAACCCTTAACTTCTGTGTATTGACTTACAGGTGGAAGAGTGGCAAGGGTAGGCAATGGGGGTCAAGTGACTTGCCCAGGGTCACACACCTGGGAAATGTCTGAGACTGGATTTGAACCTAGGACCTCCTGTCTCTAAGGCCTGCCTCTCAATCCACTGAGCTACCCAGCTGCCCCATGGGGATGGTTTTTAATTGGACAGCTAGGTATGATGTATCATTGCATTTAGAAGAGGAAAAGATGGGAGTTTAATAGGTATGTCATAACTCTCAAAAGCTGATTTGGGGATGAAGACATATTTCTAATTTTCATTATGTCATTATCTTTATTTTATTTCTGGTTTCTGCAAAAAAAAAGCATCTTATATAATTCAAATGGATAGCTTTTATGTGATACTTTCCCCCTCCTTTAATAGCTGTTAAAATCCTTTCCTTGTCATTGTGATCTTGGAACTTGAAAATTATGTCTCAGTGGGTTGAATCTAGCCTTGGTTGGTTTCCTCTGAATTTTATTTATTTAGTGTTTCTTTTTAAAAAATATTTTTTGGACATTTTATTTCTTGAAGTATAGCCACTGTCATATTATTTTTGTTACAGTTTTTGGGAAGTCACTTTTGTCTGTAAATTTCTTAGGGTTATTTTTTTGCTTTCTTTGCGGCTTCCTCTAATTTTTTCCTTTATTGAAATTGTACTTATTTTTTTAGTCTTTTGCTTTGCGTGCCAGGTACTGAGCAACTGAGAAAAGAAGGAACATGACCTGGAGGCCAGTCAGTAAATGCCATGAAATATTCTATTTTAAGTTTACTCAGATATTTCTAAGCTTTTGTTTCTTCATTATTTTTAACCTGAGAATTTAAGTTTTTCTTAATTCCTTCTTTATTATATCTTATGACATTTTTGCTAGTCTCTTTTTATTTAACTTTTTCAGTATGTTTAGGATACACTTTCATCTTATCTTGTTAAGAGCTTATTTTGTTTCTGAGGCTTTTCTTGGTGATCTTTGAGTTTAGTTTTCTTCTGATCTTTTTGTTTCTATTTTCTTTTTTTTTAAACCCTTAACTTCTGTGTATTGGCTCTTAGGTGGAAGAGTGGTAAGGGTGGGCAATGGGGGTTAAGTGACTTGCCCAGGGTCACACAGCTGGGAACTGTCTGAGGCCGGATTTGAATCTAGGACCTCCCATCTCTAGACCTGACTCAATCCACTGAGCTACCCAGCTGCCCCCTTTGTTTCTATTTTCAATCCAGAATATTTTTTCATTGTATTGAAACTTCTGTTTGTTTATTTGTGAGTGATTTTTTTTCTCTAAAAACAATTTTATTTTTTAGAGTACTTGATAGTTTTTATTCTTTTTTGTGCTTTATTCATCATGTTTGAGGAGAATATTAGTGGTCTTTCCTCTTAAGGGAAAGGTGATGAGTTGTTTTGGATAAGTTGAGTGTAATGTCTATGGGATAGGTATTCAGTGTGAAATGTCCAATGATTAGTTGCAGATGTGAGATGAGATATGATTAGAGAAGCTAGGGATGGAATAAAGATATTGTCAATGAACATATTTAAAAAAAAAAAGAATAGCTATTCTGTGAAAAGAAATTCTTGGTTCTCTTTGTCTATTCTGAAACAATAACTTAAATGCCCTTACTTAGTACCTCACTAGATTGTGAGGACAGGATTAACTCTCCTTTGTCTACTATCTAAAACTGCCTATATCTACCTATAACTGCCTGTAACTACCACTAATAACAACCAAACCACAAAATTCCAACCTAATCCAGCCCAATCAAAACCAACTCAATCAATGTTGAATCCAACCCCAATTAGGTCTGTCACCGAAGACCAGCCAGCTTCCAAAAAGTTCAAGGAAGGGAAAAAACCTAACATCCCAAACAAAAAACCCCAAACCCAAAAGGCAAAAAGCCCTCTAAAGGCTAAAGCCCAAAGCCTTCTCAGTAAACTCAGGCCCACCTTTATATTCCAGCAACCAAATGCCAACCACCAACCCACACCACCAGCAACCAACCCCCAGTGACCAATTCACACCTAGTAGCCAACTTCCCCGCAACTGCCAGCCTTAACTTTCAGCAACTCCACCCCCCCCAACTATCAGCAACTGACCCTTGCCCCTTTTTATCTACCTCACTTCCTGTCTCTATGATTTCTCCTTCCTGTCTCTATGGTTTCTACTTCCTGTCACCGTGGGCTGCTTAATCCCTATACATCTCTATAGTAAGAAGACCTATAGGTCCCCCATTAAATTAAAAAAGGAATAAAAAATATATTTTCTATCAATGAATGTTTTACTTATAGTGGGTCAAAAATCATAACTGTCCTATTAGGAAAAATATCTCACATTAAAAGAGACTGCATTACAATTTTGTTTAATATAAATTCAATCAAATAAAATCTGTTTCTACACTTATAAATGGTAGCATAATATATATGTAATCTCAGATTTCTCTAGGGTCACTCAAATTACAGGCCCTACTATCTTCAGTAAGTGCTACCAAAGATTAATATGGCAGTCTTGCATTTTCACTCCCCTCCTGTTAGTTTACATTTTCAGCACTTTTGAAAAATGCAAACATAACTTCTGTTACACTGAAATGAAATCATTTTATGTCATTGGCCTTCTGGGAAGAGCTGATTTAGGTATGAAGTTTTCAACAATTAATGTTTTAAATTATGTTTCCTATATTTTAATATTTCAAATTCAACAGATCTTAGAGTCAAGGATGTCTAGTTTTAGAAGTTAACCCATATGAGACATTTTTAAAAAGATGTCAAAAAAGGATTTAGATATATTGGGATTCTTTGAAAGGAATTTTCTTTCAGTTAAGCAAGAGACAATCCAAAAGGAGTGTTTCTAGAAGGGAAGTAATTTTGACCAGAAATAACTTAGTTTTTGAATCTATGGACAAATTGCCACATCAGAATTATGAGAACTAGATGAGAGTTACCAGATTCTGAAGGATCTTGGAATGATCACTGACTTCTCAAGGTGGAATTGAGATGTGAGATTTATATTATTATTTTGAGATTTACATCAGTCCCAAACTAGATCAAGAATTTTGGTCAAGACAATATATGTGATTACAGTTGACACACAATAAGGTAGACAAATCTCTTGCTTATTTGCCTGTTGGAAATGAGGTAAAAAGCTATAAGATTTAGAGGACTCATAGTCCTAGTCTTGGTATTCACCCAGAAAAAGGAGGAGAGAGGAGACCTTCCTTTTAAGATGCCAAAGTTTCTCAGCCCTTTTTTGAACTTCTGAATCACAGTACCATGCTCATCAGAGAATTATGACAGCTGCCTGACTAGTTACTCCAGAACCCAATAGTTTATGATTAATAGGTATGTTAAGGTTTTACATGTGCAACTGCTTAACTTATTTGTGGTTTAAGATTTGCTCCTACAAGAAGATACATTTCTCCACTCTTGAGATCTATCTATCATCTCTGATAATCTGATAAGGATGGCTTAGTTGATAAAGAAATAACAGGGCATCTCCCATGATTTTTTAGCTCATGCTTCCAGCTCTGTCTCCAGGTGCATGGAGTTTATTTTATATATTTCAAGATTCATTTCACACAAAAGAAACCCCCCCACCCCAGAAACTTCGCAGATAAGCAGAAGTTACAAATTATGTCATATCAAAACACAAAAGGTCTTATTGGCTTCAGAATAGAACAAGGCCAAGGCTGAATTTTGACTGGGTTCTTATCAGAAAGCCAAGTCGGGGAATATTTTCTCAGGGTAAAAATGCCCCTGCTAAGGTTTTGGCCTTGGCTATACCAGGCAGCTGCATTCCCGGCCAAAGGGGAAGAGTGTTAACCTCTTAAATGTAGGTTTGCTAGGAACTTAAAGCTTTTCAATAAGGCCACAATATTTTTCAACAAGCAATCACAAGGATCACAAAAGGGGTCAAAAGAGGATTCTCTGATTTTTATCTATTCTCTTATTGGCTTCCCACATATTTCCCCCTTTTCTTTAAATTAAAATGATTTATTATATAGTAAAACTTTTAATAATGAAAGGAGTTATCAATTAATTATAATCATCAGCTATTGCTGGATCTGATAGGATTTACAGATTAAACTGTTTGTTTATGGCTCTCTACACTCCATAGCATTTTTAAGTAAAAAAGTAAAAAGAAATACGTTTTTTATTATTATTATTATTGTTATTATTATTATTATTATGCAAAGATCCAGTAATTTAGCTCATAACATAAAGCATAAATGAATCAACAGAAAGCTGTGTGAATGGAATTAGCTCACCCTCATTCATTTGAATAGACTTTAGCCACCAGAAATAATGTCACCCTACCCAACTTAAAATTAAGTGGGGAGGGGGAGGTCTGTGACCCACATGTGATAGTAAGTGACAAATAAAAAACAAGGGACTGCCCTTTGGGCAGTCCAAAACAGTGTTGAGGCTGCGATTTGTCCACTTGAAATTGGAGATGGATGCAGGAAGTGACGAAAGATGCTATCTTTTAAATATGATGGTAACTTCCTGTGGAGGCGGTTGGTGCTTTGAACTTGGTGTGGAAGGATCTCTGGTGAGACCTCAGACTGCTTCTCTTCGAAATGTCACGTGGGTAAGTTAGGCTGACTCTCCTTGGTGTTTCTGGAGGCTCTAGCCTTAGGGAGGCCTCTCTTCTTGGAGGAGGCCTTGTGGCTAGAAGCCTTGTTTAATTAACCTCTGTGCCCCTCTGCTGGGGCCTCTAAATTCCTACCTGGTTCGGGCCTCTGGTCTGGGCCAGAGTTTCTCTCTCTCAATTTCCCTACCTTCAACCTTCCTAATTGTAAATAAACCACCATAAAAGTCATCCTGACTTGGGTCTATTTTGTTTTGAAATCGAGTTAATTGATTCCTGGCGACCATACCTTAAATATCTAGTCTTCCCTCTTACAAAGCATAAATGAATATAAAAACAAAAGATAAGATGCATCACCAAATGGGAGAAACACCAACCCTGAATATGCCAGCTGAGGGGGGGGGTCTCAGAACTCAGCATTCAAAGTCCCATTCAGGAAAGTCCCAGGCAAAAGAATCCTTTTCCATAAGGGAGACTCAAAAGTCCACTTTCCAGGAAAAGGTTTTTATTGACCTCAAAACAAAGATGACTTTTTTTTTATTTTTCTAAACATTTATTAATATTCATTTTTAACATGGTTACATGATTCATGCTCCTCCTTTCCCCTTTGCCCCCCGCACTCCCCCCACCCATGACCGATGCACATTTCCACTAGTTTTGTCATGTGTCCTTGATCAAGACCAATTTCCAAATTGTTGGTAGTTGCATTGGTGTGGTAGTTTCGAGTCCACACCCTCAATCATGTCCACCCCAATCCATGCGTTCAAGCAGTTGTTTTTCTTATATGTTTCCTCTCCTGCAGTCCTTCCTCTGAATGTGGGCAGCGTTCTTTACCATAAATCCCTAAGAATTGTCCTGGGTCATTGTATTGCTGCTGGTACAAAGGTCCATTACATTCAATTTTACCACAGTATATCAGTCTCTGTGTACAATGTTCTTCTGGCTCTGCTCCTTTTGCTCTACATCTGTTCCCGGAGGTCTCTCCAGTTCGCCTGGAACTCCTCCAGTTTATTATTCCTTTTAGCACAATAGTATTCCATCACCCGCATATACCACAGTTTGTTCAGCCATTCCCCAATTGAAGGACATACCCTCCTTTTCCAATTTGTTGCCACCACAAAAAGCACAGCTATAAATATTTTCGTACAAGTCTGTTTATCTATGATCTCTTTCGGGTACAAACCCAGCAATGGTATGGCTGGATCAAAGGGCAGGCATTCTTTTATAGCCCTTTGAGCATGGTTCCAAATTGCCAACCAGAATGGCTGGATCAGTTCACAGCTCCACCAGCAATGCATTAATGTCCCAATTTTGCCACATCCCCTCCAACATTCTTTACTCTCCCCTTCTTTCATTTTAGCCAATCTGCTGGGTGTGAGGTGATACCTCAGAGTTGTTTTGATTTGCATTTCTCTAATTATTAGAGATTTGGAACACTTTCTCATGTGCTTATTGATACTTTTGATTTCTTTACCTGAAAATTGCCTATTCATGTCTCTTGCCCATTTATCAATTGGGGAATAGCTTGATTTTTTATACAATTGCTTTAACTCCTTGTATATTTGAGTAATTAGATCCCTGTCAGAGTTTTTCGTTATAAAGATTTTTTCCCAATTTGTTGTTTCCTTTTTGATTTTGACTACATTGTTTTTGTTTGTACAAAAACTTTTTAGTTTAATATAATCAAAACCATTTAATTTACATTTTGTAATTTTCTCTAACTCTTGCTTGGTTTTAAAGTCTTTCCTTTCCCACAGATCTGACAAGTAAACTATTCTGTGTTCACTTAACTTGTTTATAGTTTCCCTCTTTATATTCAAGTCGTTCAACCATTCTGAATTTATCTTGGTGTAGGGTGTGAGATGTTGATCTAGACCTAATCTCTCCCATATTGTTTTCCAAATTTCCCAGCAGTTTTTGTCAAATAGTGGATTCATGTCCCAAAAGTTGGGCTCTTTGGGTTTATCATACACTGTCTTGCTGATGTCATTTATCCCCAGTCTATTCCATTGATCCTCCTCTCT